>NW_006263408.1:661862-680983 GCF_000469605.1 Apis dorsata
CAGAGAAAATAAATAAGAATTAAAATTATAATATAGCTTTTTATAATATAATAAATTTCCAAAATAAATTTTAAAAATTTTGAATGAAAACGCGAGAGTGGGATATATATTATAAAATATAAGAGAGAGATTGAAAAGAAAAAATTAGAAAATAATATGCGAAAAATAAAAAGAATCAAAATTAGATTTTAATTTTTTAATGTAACAAAAAAGGTGGTTGAATTTGAAAAAATTTTATAAGATAAGATTTAGAGAGTGGATCGAAGAAAGATGGAAGGAAGATAGTATGAAATTATAAGATTAAGCTAGAAGGGAAAGTATGGTTATGAAAGGGAGACAAGATAAAAATTCAAAAAGAAAAATTTTGAAGATGATAGTAATCGTACATATATATACACGATGGCGAGAGAAGAAACAGAGAAAGTATACAAAGATAAAAATATATCGGTATAATTTTGTAATATTTCCATATACTGAATTTGATAATTGGAATTATCATAATTTATGGAACTCTGAATCTCGTTCCAATACAATAAAAACTGTGTAGCTGTAGCCTTTCGCTTAGAGATGGGGAAGCATCGTAAGACGATCGGGATCGTAAAACTGAAAGTCGCGAAACGATCAAGGGAAAAATGGGCATGCTGGCAAGACGATCGAGGATGAAAGTGAAATAGAAAACAAGCCGGGGTAAAGAGAAAGGGGGAGAAAACGAGGCGCACGCGATTTCGATGATCGAACCGGTGAACGCGATACCAGCCGCTGTTTCCTGCACGTCGTTGATTAGCAGCTGTTCGAACGTCTTAATTCATTCGTGACACCGAACACACGTTTCGTTCGCATAAATGAACGTTGCTTCCGACTGTTAAGCTGTTATATGGGCTAAAATGTGTTCCCAACGTGTAATCGAAGAACTTTAATAATCGTCTAGAAACGCTGCGAGATATCGAACAACTTCGATTGTATTCGTTTGGTATACATGGTTATTACACATGGAAATTTTAATTTACGTGTGTAATTTCATTAATATCCCGGAGTAGAAAGCCATTCTACAATCTAAGAAAATTTGAAAATTGTTTTATTTCTTTTTCAATAATATTATATCAATAATATTATATATCACGTGTATTATTAAATTGAAATTAACAAATAGGAATGATATGATTGTTTATTCTTCTTCGATGAAAAGACGTATATAATAAATAAACTGTCAATGTGCCAAAGAAAAAAAAGGGGAATTTCTTTATTCACAAATAAAATAAAATTTTATAAGTAGATTAAATCAAATGTGGAAAATCTTTCGTTCTGTTTGCTCAAATTATTCTTCAAATTTTTTAAATATAAAAAATTATCCGTCAATTAGTCGCTACTAATCTAATTATCAACAAATTCTCGTTCACCAGATATGCAAAGCGTCCTCGAGTCGAGAAGATCCATCGTGTCCGCTTGACATTCAGTATCATGATTTCTAATTTCCAATTACGACATGCATTCAGATCGTCGAGACCGAGTGCAATGCACGGGTCATTTGGAAAACTGTACGATCGTGTAAGCTGTAGCGATTACGAGAAGTCACGCGAGGGAAACAGCTATTTGTATACAATGCAAGATCTCCGTGTTTCAAGGAAATAGAGAAACAAGACCGAAACATGCGATCTTCTCTATCGAAAGACGAGGAATCGATTGTTCTGATATTAAAAATCGTGGCTTCCAATTTTTCGAAGAAATTTTATTTTAATCTTTCAAAAGTTCTGAAAAAATTTAGCATTGCTCGTCACAGTTTCTACTTGATTAATCAATAATTAAATTAATCAAATTTTTTTAAAAATTTTTTATCAATTTTTTAAAAATTTTTAAATCAATCAAATTTAATTTTAATTAAATAATTAAATAAGAAGTGAATAATTGAATATTTTATAATCGTAAAATTTTTTAATTAATTCTCTTGATTAAAATTCACGAACAAATATATTCAACGAATAATAAATTTTCTTCACCATTAAATAGTAAGTAAATGCAATCCAAATTATTTTCGCAAATACAAAAGTAAGAAGTAAATAAAATTTTCATAAAAAAAAAAATTCTACCATTAGTATTATTTCGCGAAAACTTTTTTCACCATTTTCAATATTCGAGTAATAAATTTTCTTCATCTATTAAATAATCAATGCAATCCAAATTGTTTTCGCAAAATACAAAAGTAAAAAATAAGTATATTTTCAAAAAAAAAAAATTCTATCATTAATATTATTTCGCGAAAATTTTCTTCATCATCTTCAGTGCTCGACCCACTTTCTTCTCTACATCAACTTATAAACAAAAATCAACATTCTTTAAACGTTATATATAATTTCATATTGCGATATAAAATGAATAATATTACGATAAAATGAATTTCGTAAGGCATAGTTATGATTAGAATTATGTATATCAGATTATTAAATATCAAATTATTGGAATTATATTGTACATAACATACTGGAAAAAAAACTTCCAATATTTCTACTTCAATTTTGTCCAATGTTTACCGTGAGTATCAATATTAACATTCACCGATAAAGAGACAGAAACGAAGGATACGCGTTATAGATGCAATCATATCGCGTTAAGGTAAATAAACATTCCACGACGCGGGATACCTTTGACTCCGTTGTCAGGAAGTTGGTGGCCGCTATACATTGCGGATGAATTTCGCGTGGCTTCCTCCTCCGGCCGGGATCATTGACATAATGATCTGAATGGAAAGGTGGGGGTGGATAAGAGAGGGAAAGGGGAATGCAAGAGAGGGGAGGGGACGATCGAGGTCGCTGATACGCAATCTGCAGCTGCTGTTACTGTTGTGCCGTTCATAGGAACGAGAACGGCAGGCCTGATTCAGGAAGAATCAACAACAACAACAACAATTTCGTGCTTCTCGAAACGCGGAGTAGACACAATTTAAAATAATACCAAAATGAGTTCATCGAGACAAGGAGATTTTTTTTATTCAACACTTAAGAATGTTTGTTTTACTCGATCAAGTTTAGAAGTTTTTTTATTCGCAGCAAATTATATATATTTTACTCAAGTGAGTATCTTCCTTTGTCAAATTATTGATTGAATTTGTCAGAAGATAAATATGAAGAGTATCGTGTGACTTTTTGCCAATATTTCAGTCCACTTTAATTATCTAAATTATTATAATTAATAAATTAATCCAGTTTATTAATGTTTTATAAATCCGAAAATTTGTTTCACATACTTATAGAATTATAGTTCACCCATGTTCAATTAACGAGTTGTATTATCAAAATCAAAAACAATTCTGTTTTTTATAACATTATAAATATGTGTATTATAAATATAATACGTTGTATACAATTTTATTCAAAGGTATTTACAATACACCTTTCACAAAAATCAGTCATTGTCAGAAATCAAATTTCCTCGACAACATTGTAACAATCACAAATGTAACACGTAAAGAAACTTTCAGAATTGACTTCATATCGATTCTTCAATTCGAATGCACGCCTGAAAAACTGTAAATTCCAAAGAGAGAAAGAGAGAAGAAGGCCTCGATCCCAAATTAACACAATCTTTCAATCGGCCCGCTCTTTTCAACCGGTCCATTGTCGTCGAATCAAGGCATACGAAATTGCGGTGCGGTGCCTCGTTCACCGCAAACAACAGACACGCGTGATTAATACGTAACGACTACAAATGGCTGCAACGAAATGGGACGAGGCGCGGGATTCGACTGGTGTCGGGGGAGCGACGCCAGTGAAAAACCGGTTCCACCTTTTGATGCATTAACGTGCATTAACCTAAATTCGACGGTGGCCACCAGGGCACGCGGAACGAAACCGTTTCGTTCCTCCGACCAATCTTAGCCCTGATTGACCCAGACGAGGGCAGGTAGCACGACAAACTGCCGTGAAATGAAGCGATTAGGTCCACCTGATCGTTACGCTCCGTCTGCAAAAACCGAATACACGCTGTCATGGATCCTTCCGTTTCCTGTTCCTTGTCAACGGATTTCATCGTTCGAGTTCATTTTCATCGTCGTCTGGTACAATTGGATTGTGATACAATGACAACCAATGGCTAAAAATCAATACATATTTAAATCTGTTAATTTGCAAGGCCAAATTATAAAAATAATTTGAAGTTCGATTCGTGGTAAATGCATATTTTACACGTTATTATAATTATAATGGAAATTGTAAGAGAAGAATGATTAATGAAGCAATCATTGAGATGAAATTTTTTTAGGAATTTAATTAATTATGTATTTAGAAATTCTAAAATAAAACTAATATAATGAAAATACCATGCAAGTGAATTAGTTATTAGCAATTCTTATTTATGTATGCAAATATAAGAAAATATTTCTTTACTGAGCAAAAATATAAAATTACAGTTAGCTAAAATAACTATATGATATTTATATTTGTTTAATAAAGAAATGCAGAAGAACAATGATCAAATTTCGTGTTTCTTTAATAGATAAGATATCGTAACTTAGAATTCCAATATGTTATGTAATACAATATAATTCCAATAATTTGGTATATATTTAATTCTAATCATAACTATATCTTATGAAATTTATTTGTATATTGCAATATGAAATTATATATAATTATATAAATTATATATAAATTATATATTTGAAGATTAGAAATATTCACAGAATAAAAGAAACTATAATTATGTAAAAACTTAACTAAAAATTATGTAAGCATAAAAAAACGAGAAAAGGAAAGTAACGGGATCTTCATCTTTTAATAGAATAAAAATAAATTAAATAAATTTTCAAGATCACTTTTAATTTTTCCATATAATCTTTTATTTATTTTTGCCTATTATGATCTTGTTCTGTGTTATATTTTCTTTTTTTTTTTATCAATCAACTAATAATAAAAATAATTGAATTATTCTTAAATTATGTATCTTTAAAACATTATTGTAAATTGTAAAATTTATTATAATATTTATTATAAGTTTCATTTCATTTTAATATAAAATCCTTATCACAATTGTGTCTCAATGTAATAAATCAAGAATTTAAAGCAACACGATATTTTCTATTAAGTTACACTATTAATTTGACCTATTTAAATTTTTATCTCTTCACAAAAACCCAGATCTCCTTTATCGCCTCTTATACACTTTCATAAAATTAAAAAAAAGTTTGTTGCAAGAATCATTTTCTCGTAAAACGACCATTATCATATTAAAATCGGAAGTCACTCGAGAGAAACCCATTTAAAAGTGTGTATACATTGTATAAAATCATACACTTTCGTTAAAAAGAAAAAAAAAAAAAAAAAAAGGAAGAAAATATCATCGCATTGGGAAGATTCTCAGAAAGATGTCTCGACAACTTTATAACATTCGACGGTTCTTCCTCAAAACGTGGAACGAGTACCTACAGTGATTATTTACAAAGCAGAATTTTTGAAATTCCGCCGCTTTACGCTTCGTACCGCAGAATAATTTGCGTCGATTAAACGCGAAACGTGGCGGCGAGAAACGGCCACTTAAGCCGTGCTGCTTTCCCGATATAACATTACCGCAAATAACTTGTTTCGTGCAAATAAGCGAGAGAAAGAGAGAGAGAGAGAAAGATAGAGAGAAAAAGAAAGACTAAACGATGAAAAATCCACGAAGGTTGGCAAAGTGAACGCCTGTTAAGTCGACGTTTTGTGTAACTGGAGCAGAAATCGTTACAACTGAGCTTTATTATCGATATTACGACGAGAATTTTATTTCCTTATCTTAATGTACAAGGTGTTTCGAATAAAAAAGGACATACTTTGGCAACATATTTAAAAGGTCGTTCAAAGTAAAAAATATTACGTATATACTATAAATTATTGATCTTCGTTCTCGAGATACAAGTTACGAGTAATCAAATACTTTCAAGATACTTAATTTTTAATTTATTTGAGATTATTTTACATTGATCTATATTAATTTATATAATGATCGATATCAGAAATGTAACAATGAATAGAAAGAAATGAATCTGATAATGAATCTATCTTCTTTAAATATTTTTATATTAAATTATCGTCATTATAAATCAATATAAAAATGTAGTTTCAAATAAATAATTATCATTAAAAGTTAAAAATATAATTTGAATAACTTTCCATTTTTATTTTCTCGTGAATGAAGACGAACCAATTCAAGATGTATATATTTTTTATTCAAAATGATTTTTCAAATATATTAAAATATAAAGATTGTTATTTGGAATACAGTAATTCTTAATTTTATGTTTCTCCTTCGAGTAATGTATATATATTTTCATTTAATTTTTAAAAAGTTCATCAATATTAAAATTAATATATTTTGAGAGTTCATAACGTTCTTCCAAATTTTTCCCACATATATTGGGAACCACTGGTTTTGTGAATAATTTATTTAATTTAAGGAAATATTTGAAAACTTTTCACGAGTTAACGAGATATCCGCTGCTATTTCAGGTAGTCAATGCGTCGTAAAAAAAGGAAGAATATTCAACAAGATATATTTCAACGTGTATATAAAACGTGAAATTGTTTCTTCTAAAATTGATTCAATTGCTTTGTCATAAAATAAAACAGAGAGGCAAAGAATGGTTGAGCAGATACGTGAAATCTTGGGCAATTTCACTCTCTTTATGTCGATTTTCTCAGGTTTCTATTCGTGATACAATTCAACGAGAATCGAGGAAAATCGGAAATATGGGTTAATGTTGTTTAGAAAAGCCGCGGATTTCGATCGTCAATGAAGCGCGCGCTATATTGGTTTGAATTTATTCGCAAGTATTTCGTCGAAATTGTGTTGGTTACCATAAGAAGATCGTTGAAAATCGTTAAGATTGATTGGATCTTTGCTTTTATGACTTATCGTTTGCAATTTAAACAATTTTATTCGCGCCCTCGTTTGAAAAACGATTTCTTGCACCCTTTTGAGAGTATGCGTGATTGATGCGATAATAATTAAATTTATACTTTATACATTCATTTATGAAAGCGTAAAAGAAAAAAAAATAAAGAGAGACAGAGAGTATACTCGACATACACTCTAAAAATTTGTAACAGATCTATTGTGAATATTGAAAATAAATTTGTTAATCAGAAACAATTCAGCAAAAGAGTTAGACTATAAAATAATATTAAATTTCATGTAGAAACTATAATTGAATATTATACGAGATTTAGCAGTTTAGTTTTAAGATTGATTTACATAAATTTATAAAAAATAATATGAAAATTACGTGGAAAATAAAGGAGAAAGACTTATATATTATAATAAAAAAAAATTTCTGATGATTAAATATATTTATTTATAAATGAAATTTTCGACCAATAAATGTTATCGTTATATTTAATCAGATTTAATGAAATCCAAATAGATATTTTTATTGTTACATCTATTGCTATTAATAAATTGTGAATTTAGAATAACAGTACAAATAAATAATGAAATACAAATTAAAATACCTCCAATGAAAGATTCTTTGCAGTAAAGCTCAAGGAATCTATAGATATCTGCCATAAGAAGCAAGAGCATATCGAATGCAAATTGAAGAAACAAGACACCAACCATATACATTCAATCAACACTCTGTACCTAATATTATTACAATCCACTCAACTATGTGCTCTTTTTTCGATTCATTGCCAATGTAATATCCATCCACATCATGTTACAACGCATTCTATATCCCCTACATCCAAGATCAATAACTCTGGTCATCGAGAAACATTGAGTTCCACGTAGAGGATAATTCTCTTGTCTAGATTGAAAAGGTGTCGTAATTTAATATAACCTATATGTATACCATTGCGATAATCACGTTTTTATATACAATGATCTGCCGACAAAGCCGGTATCTAACTAGTTTTATCATTAACTGTTCACAAATCGTATAAAATCATATACAAACAAGATTATGATAGCAATATTTAAATAAAGCACCAAAGAAAATTTTTTCAAAAAAATTCCTTCTTTATATACTTAATGAAATAAAATTCCTTTAATGAGAAGATAACAGGATTGTCAAATAGAAGAATGCAAAAAAAGAAAATGGTTACTGAGGGTTATAGGGCTGCTAAACGAACACTACTTTCTCTCAGTAAAGATAATTCAATTTCATTCCAACGAATTTCCACAAGAAGAGAATACATGAAGTCACATTATCCCCACTACCCTACTATATTAACAAAGTACGTCACGTGACATGATGCGACGTTGGCTTTAGCAGAAGCTTCATCACGTGACATACTTTTACCTAATGTATATAGTAATATTAGAGAAATAACGTAATGATATAATGTTTCGTTTTAGCAAAAATTTATGTTATATGTGATGTATTTGTGCAATGTATCTCTGAAATAAGCTTGAAATAATGATGTGTAATGTTATATACTCTCTTTCTGTGAAAATTCGTAAAAGGGAAATCGAATCATTTTTAGAGGTTAAACATAGAGAAAATAATATAAGAGAATAAAAATGAATAAATATGAATAATGATATCATCAGTTTTATCAGAAGAAAATCTAGATTTTCAGTATGTGATGTCACACTTAGAATAGCAAAGAGAAGAAAAAGTTATTATCAGAATGTGTTTTCATGCAATATGAAATGACATGATTTTTATATCGTCATTCTTTATGATTATATGATACTATACGTATGATACTATATGCGATAATAAATTCATCCTAAGTGAGAATGTGATGTCACATATTGAAAATCTAGAATCTTGTTTGACAAAGCGGATTGTACTACATTTATTGTTCTGTCGTAGAATGAGAGAATGGGATGTTAGACCAGATTCGAGCCGCATTGTATATGTATATGTAGATATATAACTCTTATGGCGAACTTGAAATTCCTTATTAAAAGCTTCTTTTTTCGATTCTGGAATAAACTCACAATATCGTAACTCAAATTATTATTTTATTAATTTTATATTATATTATTATATATTATTATATTATATATTATATTATATTATTTTTTGTATTATCAGGGAAAAAATTCACCCATTCTTTTCATAAAGAAAATTTTTTAGCAATCTTATCTATTTATTTACGTTTAAATCCACATTTTCAGGTCGATTTTAGCTCGCAAATGCAATATGTACACGAAATGTTTCGGTAATTACGGATGTCTTATACATAGCAATCAATTCATTTGATATTCAGAAAACGTAAGAGTTACACGCCAACTCTCGAGAAGCTTGGAAGCCTAAGATCTCCCTTTCTGGAAGATCATTTCCAGTTTCCATTTACGAAGTTCCGTCAGCAACCTGTCGCGCCAGATTTCAGTAACTGCCAATGGAAAACGACGTGAGGTAATAGCAACGAGAGGATTGGCGTCGAATAAATCGGTCAGGTTCAAGGAAACTGTCGTTAACATGAACAACAATCGATCAACCTAGGAATCGAACAATCTAGGAATACTTGGAAAACAATTAATTGAATATTTTTTACTACAACAAATTTTTTATATTTTTTGTTATTGTCATTCTACATATTTTTATCATTCTACATTAATAAATTATATTATATTTTGAAAATATATTATAGAAATTAAAATTTTCTATTAATTTTTAATTATTAAATATTAATAAATATTTATCTCAATTTTTAATCGAGTATTGATAAGTTGAACAAGAACATTGATTATTCATTCTATTTGTGATTCTTGAATGTAGCATGAATTATATTAATAGAATTTAATGTGATAATTTTGATAAAAGATATCTTGTAATGTTTATGTTTATATGATAAAATTCTTAATACTTTAAAAAAATGCAAACAAATTCCATATTTATTTAATATATTGATATGAAACTATTATTATACATATAATTTTCAACATTTCTACTAAATGAATGCAAAACTTTGAATTTATTGTAAGTATCTAATATTTATATTATTATTTTATTATATTAATAAAATATATTATATTATAAATATTAATATTTATATTATTTTTATTATATTATTATTTTTATTTTTTCATAAATAATTAACTTAGAGATTAACCATTATTATATTATTTTTTCTTTGTTTTTTTGATAATTATTTTTTTTTTAAATATTTCATATTATTTTTTAAGATATATTGGCGTGGGATATAATAAATATTTAGGTCAAATTTCTACGTATCACAATCTCATACAAACAAAAAATACAAACCAAGAAAAGCTACAAAATATGCAACAATCTTATATCTATACATTACATCTCTACAGCAAATAGAAATATTTTTTAAAAATTCAGATGCCATTACAAGATCAATAAAACATGTAATTCAAGACTTTCGCACAGTGCAGTACACTATCTAAACCGGTAATACATTCGCACCTTCCTTAAGGCCTTGTTCGAATCCTAATTACATTCCAATTGCAACGCGCACTATAATTCAAACGAAAGTACCATGCATATCTTCCACATCACGTAAGCACAAACCAATCCCACGCACCAGGGTGCGTAGTACCGGTAATCGACAGTGGTCTTTATTGATTTTTCATTTCCCAGCCAATTCAATTATCTGGCAGGAGAGGACAATTGGATTAATTCGGGCCCTTAATTCCCTCGCTTCCAACAATTGAGTTAGATGGCTTGATTCCAAGCGTTATTTGTCTCGACCATGCAGGCCGTATTAAAAACCGTTACGCACTGTCGGCCACTTACCGATGACCAGGTCATTGGATTCAAGAAAATGTATAGGCTTGTATTGTGCATGCCTCACAATAAGTTTCATGAGACATTACAAAATTAGAAACACGAGGATACAGGTTGTTATAATGATATTATATTACATGATATATGATATTACATGATCTTATTTGCAAATATTTTATTCCAATCCAAATACGAATCGAATTCGTATTTATTTCTTAGAATTTCTTGTGAAGCATGCACAATATGCATTTGGTATCGATGAATGTAATTGACTATTATTAAAACATGAACGATGCAAAGATGCAAAGAATTAACGATGATGATAAAGTAATGTATTATTGAATCAAATGAAAGAATTCTCACGAGCGATTTTCGTATTTATTTTTATCTTATTTTATTTATTTGATTACTAATTAAGATAATTTTAATCCTTTACACTTGAAATTATTTGTATTATATATTATGTAAGAGTTTTAAATAGATTATTAAAATATTAATGAAAAATTAATGAATTAATAAATTAAAAAAAATTAATGAATAACTAATATAAATACATAAGTATTAAATTATTAAATATTAAAATATATTCTATAAATAGTATTAACTTTTTGAATATTTTTCAAAAAATACTACTTTGCAAATACTCTACTTTATAAGACTTTAAAATGTAAATATATTTACATATTGTAGTATCTTCAAATATTCAATATTAACTTTAACCATTTGGAATTATCTGCACTGAAATCATATGTAGTAGTAATTTATAGATTATAAATTTAATATTAGAAATAAGTAGTGTTGATATAAATAATAGGTTATATATAAATTAATATAAATATTAAGTTCTATATATCTTTCATAGGTAATATTAAGTTTTTGAATATCTTTCAAAAGATGATATTCTATAAAACACTCTAAATATATTATAATAAATTAATAAAATAACTTTATTCTAAATTTAGCTTTTAAAATTACATGATAGAACAAAGCCTTTTTGTTAAAAGGGTTAAAGACATAGGATGCTCTCATTTCACAATCATCGATGACCGATTGAAACGCGAGATAAACGCGAAAAATTCGTACTTACTTGGAACGAAACCGTTCCCCTATCCAGACTTCCTCGACCAAGCGAATAAATACCCTCGAATTACACGGGCCATTACTCTATGAGTTTATTTACCAACGAGAATCCCATAGAACAACGGAACGGAAGGCCATTACATGCTTCCTCCAATTAGGAGAACTCTTGGCCGTCGATCAAGTTACACAGCCAAGTTTTGAGGATATATTTTCAAAACATTCGCAATGATAGATAAATTCTATATTGTTAACCATCATCACTCTGATTTTTGTGAATTGCTCGTTCATAAACTTGATTTGGATATCGATTTTTGTTTAAATTAGAATAGAGAATATAGAATAGAGAATATGTAGAATAAAGAGATTGTGAATGTATTTGTATGTTATGAAATAGTAATATTGGCAATGGAAATGGTTCTGTATCATGTATATACAATTGACTTTCATTCTGTAGAAACAATCAGATGAGTATAGACGGATAATTTTAGCTAACTAATATTAATAGCAATTATTCTAGAAGTTATAAATTATTATATTATAATAATAAAATACTTATAAGTGTATTTAATGATAAGTTAATTATTTAAATAAATTAGATTGGATAAACCGAATATGCTTCTATTTTAAAATATTAAATTTTAAATCATAAGTTATGTAATAAGACATTTTTTAATAGAATATGAAATATATATTATGAAGATGTAATATGTTGTTCAATTACTACAAAATTATTGTTATATTTTTAAATAAATATTAACATATTTTAACAATAAAATATAATGTTATAAATTTTTTTATAAATGAATAATTATTGCTTTATAAATATAAATAAATAATTAAATAATATAATATATTAATTATTCTAATTAATATGTGTATATATGTGACAATATAATCAATAAAATTAATAATTTTTGCGTAAAAATTTTGCTATGTTAAATAAATTGTATATAGCAATATCTATACAAGTAAAAAAATATTACAACTATTATTGCATACTTGCATATGTCTCTACTTGTAATAAAACTATAATAAAATAAATTAAAGTAAATTGTAAAAATCCTAAGCTCTCTGATTACTCTATTATACTCTATTATATCATATAACTGCAAAAATTATTTTTACAAGAGAAATTTATATCCTAAAATTGATCATTTATCAATTATATCTAATATCATTTCCTCTCCAATTACTAAATTATAATGCATACAGAGTTCCTGATATTATCTCCGACAAACACATATCAAAAACAATCTACACATTTTCATCCCATACACAACTTATTATCATCCGATCGATGAATAATACTAACCTCCACTAAGCAATCATCACGATAAATCAGCAATTATCACATCTCAATCGTCGAAACGACTAAATTATCAGCAGTATCGAACAACTATCCGATGCAAACAGATACTTCTTTCTTCTTCTCAGGGGAAGGCTGTCGAAGAAACAAAGAAAACAGAATCAATCCGAAAGCGGTCGATCGGCGAACCATGAAACGCAGCCACTATTTTATCGTGGCGTTTAACACGATCCATTATGTATCTTGTGGAGAGAGGGCGGGCAGAGGTGAACAGCCTCCGTTGTGGTAGCCGGTTGATTCTTCGCTTAAGCAGATATGATTGAGGACCGCCATAGAGACGATCAATGAGCAACTAAGTATAGTCAGCTGGTGAAGGCGAACGTTCAATCAGACCACGGTGTACACGGCCTCCTACACCGAAACATTCGATTTAATTCGATTGAATCTGCACCAATACGTATGAATATATATTTCTATTAATAAGTATATAATATATGAACACAGTTTCTAATTGTAACAAAGAGATCATGAAATTATTAGTGAATTCCATTACTTTTCCATTGAAAAATATATTTTGTCAATAATAGATTAAATTATCTTATCAATAGTAATAAAAGTGATATATTAACAGAGAAATGAAATATTAATTATTAGATTTGTTCGAAATTACTTGTCATAATTTTAACTGTTATAATAGTTTTTTAATCTTTTTAAAATACTATATTTATAATCTAAATTATATATTAAAAATAAATATATATAATCAGATGTTTATCTCATTATAATTATCATTAATTCTCAGCAAAAGTATATGCTTTTAATATAATAATACTTAACTGATCATTTTTACAAATTTGATAATACTAGTTTTAAATATATAAATAGCAATAACTATTATTTTATAATAATAATTTCTGTTATATGTCAGGAAACATAAATTCATGTTCATTGAAAGCAACCAATGTCCCAATACTTTCAAGTGGCAATGTATGTATACATGGTAGCTAGACCTCTGTTCACAGAAGCTTTCTAGTTTCATGGTTGGCTAAACGACACACAACATCCTCAAAGTCGTTCCCCTCGTTTGGTCACTATGGCGAAACATGCATTCCTCCCTTGTCCATAATAAAACTCGGCGACTATGACATAGCGATACAACCTCTTACATTGACAGTCTTATCTCTGAAGAGAGACTGAACGACATGTAAATCGAGACAAGATTGAATTCTGTTGCATGATTGCACGACCGATCGAATAGAGTTCTTTTTAAGCATTACGATAATGATTTTTCGTTTGGATAGAAAACTACATTTGAGTATGCTCGATGAGAAGAATAATGACACAAATAGAATACGTAGTAGATATAAATAGTAACTTCTTATTCTAATTGATGATGTTTAGTTCGAGAAAATAGATTATGAATAGAAGTTTTATCTTTTCAATATAGATAATTCTTTAATTTTTAACTGCTTTCTTATATATATATATATATAAAAGATTAAAAAAGAAGTTATCTTTTTTAACCACAAAGTAAAAATTAATTCACGTTGTGGAATATCATCAACAGATAGATATTAAAATAAAAAATGAACAAATTTTATTAATATAATGTAATGTATAAAGATAATAAATAATAATATATTCGTTCAAATAGTTTTATAATGTACTTACAGCACAATGAACATTTTATAACTTCTCCAAATATTATTCGATTTGTTTAAAATTCTTGATAATAATTATAACCTTCAAAAATTAAGGTATATAACAAGTATACTTTTATTGTTTCATATATTCGAATACTTTCGTATATACATATATATGTAATAGACAAACTGAAAAAAATTAACACTTTATCCAGACAAAGTCTACAATATCTACTGATTTTAGACAATCACAATATTTGTAAGATTTTGGATTAGATTGTATGTATTTTGGATTAGATGATATGTATTTCCAAATAATATCTATCGCTGATATACATAAATACTTACAAAAGTCATCCTTTACTTTGCCTGATCTCAAAAAAATGATACACTTCAAAATTTTATTACTATGTAAATTCGTGTTTCGAGCATATTCCGATATTTACACGTCCTTAAACGAGGACGAATCACAGTTGAACGAATGAGGGCGTTGCGATCGCGGACGTTGGAGAAGCCGTACGGTACAATAGGCATCGCGTTAATGAAACGGGACGGCCGGCATGGAGTCACGTCCGATCCTATAGCGTTAGATGCAACTTCTTTCACGATGACAGTGCAACTGACATTCGGACGGGTCGCGACCGGTTTCCGTATCGTGACAATCTCAGTTTGAGAGATATTCCTCGACACGTTATTTTTGGTATGTCATTCGCGGTTTATTCGAACGTTCATTCGGGTCGAATTCTGAATCCTTTGTATCGTGGGTCAGTGGAAAAATATGTTTCTACGAATCACGAGAATATATGACTCTATGCATGATTCTGGCTTCTGGTTGAAAGATGGGTTTAATAGGAAGAGTAAACTGTAAAAGTTAACACGTTGTTAAAAGAGGGCTTAAGATTCATGAATGTGAGTATGCATGGGTAAGGACGTTAGGTTATCGGCACGTTTCATTATCACGTGCATGTTCATCGACAAGTTCATTATCATTATTTATTGTATAAATTGAGTGCACAGAATTTACTTATGAATCGAGGTAAAGAAATAAAGGTATGGATCATTTTAAAAATAAATATATATTTGAAAACTAAATTGTTAAAAACTATTAATCCATTGAAAACCTTACCTTAACCTATCTGAACCTTAATTTATATTTTTATAATTTTTAATTATTATTTTTATAATTTTTCTTTTCTCACTTACAATTTTAAGAAATTTAAACAAATTTATAACACTATGATAAACTATATTTTTTTTTAAACAATGAAAATTATTTTGATAATTATTCTAATATATTTTTTATTCGGGTCGAATTCGACTGAATCCTTTGTATCGTCACTAAAAAAAACAAATCGTGAATTTCTTTATGAACTTTATAAATCCAGATTCTTCTAATCGATAAAAAATTTATATAAAATATTGAAGAAATATAAATTTTTAATTAGAATATATAATAGTTAATAAAAATTTGACGTTATTAATTCTAAAGAACATGAAAATACCAATCTATGAAATAAATCTTGGACTGATTCATGACTATTTATTATCAAAAATATTAATCAAACACGATATATCATATTATCTATTTAACTAATTTTACCAATGAACAGCCTAAATTCCTTTTCCTTTTCAGATTGCATACTGATCAACGATGACAAAGCATTAATAAAATATTAGGCACTAAAGCTAAAATATTACGGCTATGATACCTGTGGAACAATTACGCCCGAATCCGAGCAATGCCAGGAATCTCTTTCATCGTCCCGGTTCACGACGACGTGAAGGAATTAAAGAGCACGTTTGATTCCCGTTCACCTACGCGAGTCGGCCGTGTTACGTAAGCTCGTGCACGAGAGGAGACAAATACCATAAGTCAGCGTTACCATAGTGCAAACACGCCGCTAATGGCACGCCGAGATGGTGGGTGGTGGAAGGTTTTTCGGCTCTTTACAAACCTGTCGGCGGCGGCACCAAAGGGCACCGGAAGACGCGGGAAGCAACGCGTGGGTGGACATGTGAAAAGAGATCGCCCGAGTCACGGAACTTCATGACCCATTTGGAGATCTTTGGTCTTATTTGTTTTTTGTTTTTGTTCTCTAGAAAAAAATTGTTCGATTTTTGAACCGATAAAATTGATAGGACTAGTTGTTTCTGATTACAAGAATATTCATCTTTTTGGTAAACCAATAATCATATTCTAATTATATTTTTTAAATATGAATTTTTAGTATTTAAATGAAATATCATTAATAATTAATTGATTAAATTCAATTACACGAAATTGTAAAACTATCTTTAGAAAATCTTATGAAGGTGAAACAAATATTGCAATTAAAAATATTTTGGAAATGTTTAATTTATATACTTATACTATTTGTTAATTATAATTATGTTTTTATATATATGTTTATATAGTATATCTACGATTTCCAAAATGTTTAACATATTGTCTAATTTATGTTCATTATAATCTTTGAATAATTTCGCATGTTTATATAAAATAAGATCAAAAATATTCTAAGTCATTTTATTCAAAAGCAATACAACACAAAGCTCTATTCAAACTCTCATTCTTCACAGAATTTACTATTCATTTTTTATATCAAGGAACACTTTGAACTACAGCAAGTTACAATAATATTAATAATAAAACCATATATATATATTATATAGACTCTGATATCAGAATGGAAGTTTAATAAATAAGTTTAATAATCATTGTAACAAGTTAAAAAATTGGAAATTCATAATAAAAATGATCCTTGCTATCAAAATGAATACGATGAATATTTTATTAAAGGAATATTAAAAATTTTAAAACATTTTTCTGTTCTTCTGGAAAAAGATAAAAATCATAAATTCTTTTTTATATAAATCCTTCGATTCTTTTCAATAAATGAAAAGAAAACTTATGCTTATTACTTATTCGAAATTTAAACAATAAACCTTGAGGCTCGAATCGAGTTTTCCTTGAGGCAGAAGAGACGCTATTGCGTCCTTTACGTCAAACTTTTTTTCGTAAATTCTTGGCATGAATCGAGTCAATATGGAAGTTCTTCGAACGTGACGTGAAGTAGCCGCTTTACACCCGAGCTACGCCCACGCTTCCGACAGAATTTCAAGTTCATCGAGAATCTCGATAAATCACAAGAACCATTCTGTATAAAGTTATCGCGTTAACCGTCTCTTGGGTGTCATAGATTTTACCAAGAAAAGCGAATTCGATGCTTTATGAAGAATAAAAATCGAAATACTTCAAAATTGAATTCGAATTGGAAATTAAAATCGCATTTAACTATACAACGTTTTTTTTTTTATAAGCTTATATGGGCTAAAAAGTTAGATATTTTGAAAATTAGAAACATCGAAATTTTGTTTTCTCTTCTTTAAAAAATTATATTTTTTTCCTATTAGTAATAAAACTGCGCTATATTCTATAATTATTAATCCTCAAATTTTAACGAAGAGGATTAAATTATGATCAATTATAATCTTTCTTTCATGAACAAGAATCGCCCGCAATTCTGATCCATCTTAAATATCAATAATATTATAAATGCTATCTGAAATACCAAATAGCTTATTATGAATTAAAACGAATCCACCGATGAAATTTATCGGCGCTTAAATATACACCCACGTTCACGTGTCATCCCACATAATAATAACCCGAACAATAACAATTGAAATACACTCACCGAATCCCATCCGCACCTCCTCCTCATCGTCGCTGTCGATGTGCTTGATACCAGCGATCTCGAAGCTCCTCGTCGATTGTTCCTTCCTCTTATTGGCCGAGGGCGAACAATCGCAAGTATCCTCCCCGCAGCTGCAATCGTCACCAGCGCACCTACAACCCAGCAACGGATCGTCGGTGTCTATATTCCTGCACGCCGGACAGGGGAACGTCAGATCGTCCAAGGAAACTCTCTCGATTTTCCTCTCCACGGAGACCAAAAGATTGCCAATAAACGCTGGCAGCTCGTCATCCTCCACGTCGTCCACGCTCCTCAAATTGTGCAACCTATTCTCACCTTCCCCGACTCCTGTCCCACCCTGCTTCTTCTTCTCGAGAACAGCCTCGTCCAGTCTCAACGGTGTCGTCAAATCGTCGGGGGCGAGGGGTTTGCTCCTCGTCTCGCACCTGGCCGTCTCCTTCCACTTCTCCATGGTCATCGAGGAGACGACCTTGGCGCACCTCTTCACTTTGGCGCGACTCTCGTCGCCGGAAAGACTAGAAGAGTGGTTCGACGAGCTCGTCCTCGTTCCGTTCGATTCCCCCGTTTCCAATTCCGCTTTCCACGTGCCCACGCTCGACGTCGATCTCGACTTCATGACCGCGTGGCCGCCGTCGATCTCGTTCTTCCTGCGTTCCTCCCGCCCCTCGTTCGAGCTCTTGCACTCGAGGCGATCGATCGAG
>NW_006263408.1:681518-683148 GCF_000469605.1 Apis dorsata
CGTTCGCCAAACTACTGCAATCTAAACGAAAGAGAGGTTCGAGAGTGAGTGATTTTATGATTTTAACGTGTAATTAAACTGTTGAAAAGAAATCTTAAGGAAACGGGGGTAAGAAGATTCTTGTGAAATGCAAAGAAAATTTGGAAAACCGAGATACATTTCCATTTATTATATGATTCATGCACTTAAACTTTATTTAAAGGGAAATGAAAAAGAAATAATTACAACTTTCGATACGTTAAAAATTGCAGTTACTTCGTCAGTTCTATTGTATTATATAAGACGTACGAGAGGTTCATTTTTCTCTGTCATATAATCGAATTAGTATGCATGGTCATAAATTATGTACATATAATAATTCATGTCTCTTCCTTTTTCGATATTCATTGATTTTGTCAAATATATAAATTTTTTTTAAACCTATTAATATAGTGACTGAGGATGTATATAAATGTTTTAAATAAACTTCAATTGGAATAGTTGTTTAGTCATGAAAGTATAGCAAAAAATAATTAGATATTACGCATCACAATATATATGAAATACATTAATAATTTACAAAATTTGCTATTAAATTTTGTTCAGATTTTAGTAAGAAACATGAAAAATATTGAAAATCATATGAACAATCTTAATTTTTTGACCAAAGATAATCATCAGAAATTACAAACGTAACAAGTTTTATATCAGAAAATCTGATAAAAAATTGGCAAACAATTATTGATTAAACAATAGAAAATATGTTATATTGATTCGAAAATTTAATCTAAAAATTACATTATTGACACACTTTTCAAAGAAACCCTGTTTCTCATAATAACATTAATATGATATCGATTAACGATCGTGAAAAACGAGGATCGCGCAACGTTCTCCGGAAATTTCTCCAGGAGATTAATTTCCGCGGATGGAAATGAAAAAAAGGCTGAGGAAAACGTGACTCACCTCGACGGTATTCCGCTCGTCACCAGCGGCAACTTCGCCGCTCCCTGAGGTGGTTGCAACTGCAGCTGCGCTGCGTATGCAAAGGTAACATTCCCCGAGACGTAGCGCGGAGGCCTCGAGCTCTCCTAGCTGCAGGACGAGGCCACGTCTTCCCAACGTCAGAGGCCAGCCTTCCGGTATCACCGACTCGTTCCCCTGCAACGGAACCGTGCTTATTATTATGCTAATTCGCGTGTTATGGAATCAAGGTTACTCAAGGATACGAAGAATTATATAAATATAGGAATAAGTACGATAGTTTGGATTATCCATGTTCTGGAAGAACTAAATTTATTTTTAAAATATTTATATTTTCTTTCGTGCAAACATCTCAGATGATTCTTTCAAGATGCTGTTTGTATATATATTCTTTTTTCTTATCGCAAATTTCTTGAAACGCAATGGCAACAAGTCATAGAGCGATTTTAATCGAGATATTACAGATTGTAATATTACATGGTCAGTTTAAAAGTAATAATAAAGATTTTTTAAATATGAAATGTGATAAAAGAAGATTATTTTAATTTTCATTTTCATTATTTTAATTCTCTTCTTGAAGAAAATATTTATATTTTCTTTCGTACAAACATCTCAGATGATTCTTTCAAGATGCTGTTTGTATATATATTCTTTTTTCTTATCGCAA
>NW_006263408.1:683278-688777 GCF_000469605.1 Apis dorsata
ATGATAAAAGAAGATTATTTTAATTTTCATTTTCATTATTTTAATTCTCTTCTTGAAGAAAATAACACGGCAAAGTTATGAATTTCGTTCATTAAAATATAAAAAACCGAGATACATTTTCATTTATTACACGATATTGCACTTAAACTTTACTTAAAAGGAAACGGTAATGAAAAAGAAATAATTACAACTTTCGATACGTTAAAACAAACTGCAGAACCCACGCGTCTGTTATAATAAATTACCACTGCGATATACATTCACCCTATAATTTGTCAAAACATAAAACCACCCACAAACGCGTTCCAATTGCCTTCTTCGTGCGCGTAGAGGGGGCCCAAAGTGGTTTACGATGCTCGTAAACACGCGAAACAGTGATTCCTGGGGGAGGTCCCCCTCGTTTCCCACGTTAATTCGATCGTCTCTGCGTACGAGGGGGCGATGAAAAGGGCCCTGACAATCGGGGACGATTAATTAAAACGAAGCCGGAAGCTTGAACGGCTAATGAAATTCCTCTAAATAAGTTACACGAGGAGAGGAAGGGTAATTGTAGAGCCAAGCCCTCGCGAGAGGGAACGTTAATCACCTGTGATTAGAGGGGTAATCAACGCCGCTCGCGGATACGCCCGAAATTGAGCAGACGTGTAACTCCGTGAATGGCGTCGCGTCATAATTTTGTCCCACGGTTTAATCCGTTCACCGCGAATTGGAATTTCGTTGAATTATAAATTGAGAAAGTTAGAGAGGATCCATTTAAAAAAAAATAGTTTTTTTGAATTATGCGATGTATAGGATTAAAACAAAAATTGATATATCGGTAAAGTAAGTTTATAAGTAATTTAAGTTTGCCAGATAGAAGGTTTACATTTTCGTATACCAACTTTTGTTTTGATTTTTAAAATCAACGTCGAGCAAAGATATATTACGAATGTATTAGCACATTGTGCAGTAATCTTTGGATTATGCAAATTTTGACTCAATTATCTAAGAAGATATTGTTTCACATGGAATAATGGAGACAGGAAAAAGTGTTCGTGTTTTGTTTTATGGTTATCTTAAATTGTTATCTTAAATTGTTCATATACATTGAAAACTGGAGTTTCATTTTGAATTATTAGAGATAAATGATTTCGCTTCTATAAAATCTACAAATTCTATATTGCGTAGTGTAAATTATATTATATAATTTTCTATATCGGGTAATAAAAAATACAGATATTAATAAAAAAAATAAGCAGATCATTTTGTGCAATAAAAATGCAAAGATGGTTTTTGAAATATGTGTATATATATATGTAAATGAAGTGATATATCTTGAACTTAGATTTATGAATTAGAAACAAAATGAAAATTGTACACGAGAGATAAAATGTATAGCAATTTTTTTTATGGCTAGTTTGTATTATGATAATGGTTTTTCTGAGAATGATTGAATTTTTATTTAAACGAAGCATAAAATGTTTCATAAGCATGTAATCTTATCATCTTTCCATATATTAAATTAAGAAACATAAAATTACGTGAAAAATTTGGGAGATAATATCCAAGGTGATTATTTCTTATTACAGAATTATCGAAACGCAATAACATTTATAACTTGGAAACGAGGTCACAGACAAATATTCACGTAACTACGTTATTTTATTTCCTTATTCGTCTTAAGAATTTTTCTGTAATATGTACCACGAATCCGTTGTAATGGCTTAATAAAACCTGCTTTATCTGATTTTATATAAGAAAAAAACAGTCAATTCTTGCAAAAAGTGTGATACAATGATATTATTAGTTTATTAAATATAACAATATTTCTAATATAATAATTATTCAATATATTTAACAATTCGTAAAATATAAGATTTGAAATAATCAACAATATTCAATTACTATATTATTTTTCTTATATAATAAGATATTATGTAATGAGATACATAAAATCTGAAGAAAAAAACGTTTTCAAGAACGATTAAAACTTTCATTCCAACCGGAATACTCGTTTTGTTAGAATCTGTGAAAGTGCAGAGTTGCAATGCTACTCCCAGATTCTCGTGTCTCGCCTACGCGCATCGATGTACGATCCAACGTGTAAGCAATTAGACGGTGCAACACGCGAATAAAAGCAATCGATAGAATATTTACACCTTGCATCCATTAGAAATTAAACGAGCCTAAGGAATAGCCTGCCATACGAGTTTTCCTCATTACGAAAGCAATTTAAAACTATAAATTGAACAATTGAAAAAAGAGAAACTAAATTATTTGAATCATTTAATTCGTGTCAAACTTTTATCTTGTTGAATTTAATCGATTCGATTTCTATAAAATTTACATAATTATTTGATAATCTTCTTTACTCGATCTTTGAAAAGTATTAAAAACTTACTTATAGAAATTGTTTAAAGCTGTTTCGATTCTTTTAATCACATTACGATTCAGCATTACGATTTATATTTTCTTAACTCTTCACTCGATCTCTCGTCACACTCAAAATCTAAAACTACCACTTTATAAACGTTATAAAGAAACCGACTGCGCATGGCACGCGACATGCGCGCGCACGCATTCTCCGCTTAATTAAGCCGCATTCCTACTACGATTGCGCAATCCAATTCTCCCCTCTATCGATACGATCTGCCTGAATTGGCGCGTGGGAAATGCTTTTTCGCGATCGATATCGCTCTCGATGGAATTCGACTGTCAACCGAAGCAATTCGCGCGATTTTTCCCCGCCTCCGCGACTTTATTATCCTCGTTATTTACGACATTGGAAAGGTGGAAAAAGTGGTCGGTATCGACGATAGGCGCGGCGGGACACGGGATACAATGGTCGCCGATGGAAATATCCGATTTGTATAATGGCGAGACCGGGTTATATGGGGGATTAATGGGCGTAATGAATTCCTAAATGACTCGGCCGATTCGTAGATAACGTCTCCGCTAGGTGTTGGGTTATTGATGGATACACACAGGTATGTGGCGGCTCCAGGTGGCCGTTGGATTGGAATGGTTCTCTCTTGTCGGATCGAGTTACTCGCGTCTTTTCAAACTATAACGAGGTTTTTCAACGGTCTCGACATGACTCGGAATTCGTGGAGCGAGCCAGGTATACATTTAATACTTTGTTGGCAAGGTTATGATTTACGTGTCACGGTTTAGAATGGCGTGTTAATTCCTGTCGTTGCTTGTGCACCTTATCGAGAGTTGAGAGACACGAATATACGTATGTAGCGAGAAACCGGATTGAACGTGTGCATATAAAGTGGTTGGAAATATAAGAAGAACGACCATCTTTGAATTTTATTTTAATCGAAATTTCTATTCTACAAATTGTTACAATTTAAAGAGAAATTTAATTATATGTCAACTAGATTCTATTATTTGATATATATTCTATTATATTATCATTTAAATGTTTTAGAAATAATTGATAACTAAATAGTTTGATATTTTGGAGCATTCTAAGTAGTAAAGGTAAACGAATAGTGGAGCATATCATTCTGTGTAGCATATCATTTCATATATATATACATGTACTTTTATTGAAAGTTAATAAATGCCTAATATGATATTTGGATAATGTACACATAGTACATATAAAACGAATTATCATCAAAATTGAATTCATACTTTATTTCAATGTTTTGCTCGAATATATAATGTTAACTAATAATATTAAAAGAAATAGAATAGAGATTTTTCTTATTTTTAAATATTATATTTTAAATCTTTTCTTATATTTCTTTTATAAGAATCAAAATAAAAGATTTTCAAAATTTCATTGTTTAAATTTTAATTTCAAGTTTAAAATTACACATCATCAGAATTATCAAACGTTTTCTCTAACAATAATCACACAAACGAATAACGCACATATCAGAATTAACAACGAATGTTATCAATTAATAGAATAATTATCCATTCTGAATAAGTAAACAAACACTCCAATCGAAACGCACAATCTTATATATCTCACCCAATAATCAGAATTATATACCTACCATCGAAACGACCAATCCACGAGCTATAAAACAGATAATCGTACGGGCAAAAGGAGAGCGAGATACAGTCAGGTATAAATATCTCGTAATTTCATCGCGAATAGGCAAGCGTATAGACACGGCGAGGTGGCCAGGTCGCGCGACAACCCCGGCGAACGGAAATCAGCGTGTCGACAACAGGGCCCAGGCTACGTTTATGATGGACGAGATAAGAAACGAGGCCCGTGGCTGTCACCGCGTGTCTCATTAGCGGTAAACGGTCCGGTAGAGATGTATCTAGCACCGAAACTATCCTGGGCTTTCACCCGAGCCGCTGATTTACCGATCGAGCGCCCTTCAATTGCACCTAGGCGCAACGTCGTCGTGTTAAACCCCCCGCCACGAAACCAGCGTTGGGACGGACAACACGTGGGGAGATAGGAAGAGTGTAAATCAAACCGTTCACCGAACGCTCTCCAACCTCTGCTCAGATCGTTAAAAGCGCCGCTCAACGCCAATTTCAACGGCAAGTTTGGGCTATAAAGTGTCGGGCAAGGCGTATTCTTCGGGTTTGAATTAGGATAATTGGGCAGATATGAATAATATTGAGGAGGGAATGTGTCATAGTTGGAACGTGATGATTTTACGAGTTGCTGAATATGGATAAGGTAATATCGAGGAAGGTTTGATTTAGCGAAACAAAAATGTTACGTTTCGAAAATTTTCAGATTGTAAAGGTTTTAAAAACGATGTGAAAGAATTTGTTGAATCTAGAAATTTTAAGAAAATTTCAAATATTTTTAAAAGATCGCTTTCGATAATCGAAAGTTTGCCTTGCCTCCTTTAGTCTCGCTTCAACTCTTTTAAAAAATACAGGAACAACGCAACCGCTGTTTACCCGTGTAACTGTTGGTAAGAAAAAGACAAACGTTACGAATAGGAGTGTCCAGCTCCTATCGATCGGATCGGGCGGAAGAATTCATAATAAACGATCGAACGCGAAAGAGGTACTCTTGTACCGGATGCCGTCAAAGTGACAGACGCCTGGTACGTGACTGACGAAGCCTCGTTAATCCCAGTTCCTACTACTCGCGCGTATACCATGAAACGCAGGTTTCTTTCACGCGTAACATGTATTCGTACAAATCGCTTTTTAACGGTTCAGCCGTTCAGATAAATCTGATGAAAGTTTAGTAAAGATCTATTTCGATCTCTTTCGAACAAACAAGCGAGTTCCTTCGATATGTCCTGGAAGATTAATTACGGTCAATGTACAAGCTTAGCTACTTAGAGCAGGAAAATAATATTTAATATTATCCTTAAGATTGAGTTTATAACTTTGACGTGTATAATTTTATGATATTACGTAATAACCTTTTGATTGTGTAACACGTTATTAAGAGTTAAAAGACTCTTGTTCAATCTTGTATTTTATTATAATTTTTGCGAATTAATTTATTGAATATTAATTATATCCAATCAAAATCAAATTAACAAATCATGTATGAGTGAGCAAAAAAAAAAA
>NW_006263408.1:689034-691468 GCF_000469605.1 Apis dorsata
AAATAAACATGAAATGAAAAATTTCTCATCTAACTTAAAATTTGTTTAAATGAATTACATATAGTCATGATTAGTGATTAAAATCAAATAAAATCTAATAATATAATAATATTAGATAACATAACATTTTTTTCTAACCTTTCATTTTATTATAAATATACTTATAATAATATATAATAATATATAATATAATAAAATATACTTATTTTATTATAAATATACTTATAATGATATTAATAACTGAGATATTTAATGTGTGTTGCCTATTTTAAAAGTATTTAATATGTGACAAAAATGAAGAAATGACTCAAGTAACAAATTAAATACTTAAGTTAGATAAAGCATTCTGTATACATAAAACTGTCTAATAATTGTGTATATGAATATAATAAATTCATATATATATAGAATATAACCTATAATTTTATACATATACATATAAAATGTACATGAAAAATATATACAGAGTGTTGGAAAGAATGAGATGGAAAGAAAATATTGCATATTCCCTCCTTCATCTAATTCAAACTTATTAAATTATTTATGACTCGATGAATAAAATATTTCTGTATATCATCTTTTCTATTTGTTTTAATGTATTTTTTTTTTTTTTTAAATCGAGTCTCCAATGTAGAAAAGTGTAACGCATCACGTACAAACATAACCAACATTTTCATTCCTTTGACGTTTAAATTTTGATCGTAATTCATTCTAGTATTTCCACACATCAATTACATTACATAGTATTCACCGCACAATATATAATAAAATATTCATATTCACGAATATTTAAACAAGAAGATAAAACTTAAACCAATGAAAGTCCGTGGAAAGATTTATGTAAATACATTACATAAATGTCAAAATATCCGATTTCGAGGATTATAATTTAAGATGCGGTTAAAAAGAGGAAAATACACGTATTCATATGAAAAGCTTACCGAGGAGACCGTTCGACGAGTTCCCACAGGCAGAGAAAGCAACTTTACCGCGTACTCCTCCGTTTTGATCGCGAAATAATGTTCAAGGAGCGCGGAGACAAATACAAGGCGCGCCAAATAGGGTTCCGGCGTGCACTGGGAATGGAGAGGCATTGTGTAGTCATTCGAAAAGCCGCAAAGGCTTAGGCGCGCGTGTCGCCAGAAACAAGGCACCAGAACGGCGGCGGTTCGCGCTGAAAGACGGTCTAAGGTCTAATCTGCATTTTAAACGAGCCGTGCGCCGCTCGCGAGAAGGGAATCGCCTCTCTTCGCGCCGCTTTTAGATCCTATCGCCATTTTGCTTTCTACTAACTCTGCTTCCCCAAACCGAATCCCCTTGTTTCGATCGATATTCGTTGATCAAATTTATTACATTCAATTTTTATTGGAAAACATTGGGAGGAAAATTATATTACTTCCACATATACATTGAATAAAATAATATAATAAGAATTTTCACAAAATGTGTATACGGAGTATTCTTCGTGGAATAATGTTTTGGAGGAGATTTATTTATCATGTACAATTTAAGTAGACGAAGTGAGATAAAATGAGACAGTGGTATAACGGAGAATAGCGCCTCGCTTCACGTAAGACTTCAATTGCTCAACAAATCTTAATTTTTGTATACCAATTTTTGGAATTTTGAAACAACTGTTCAAAGATATCTCACGAATTAACACTCTCTATTTACATAAAAATATGTATAATTGAATCTATACGTAAATAAAATTTATTTATTGTAAATTATTTATTGTAATTTAATTTTATTGCTCATTATCTATTAACAAATATTTTTTTTTTTTTTAATCTTCATCGATCGAAAAATGCCTATAAACTTATAAAAATTTTTACATTCGATTCATCGTTTTTTCATTTAACTAAGAGAACTATTATTTTAATGGGAATTAATTATCAGATAAAGGCAAAATTTTGAAACGAAATCGACTTATCAATCACAGAGACGATGAGTAATATTTTCGTTCAATTGTGAACGATTTCATTTCTACCACGGCCCCGCTTTCTCGTTTTGGAACGAGCGATTCTCGAAGAAAAGGGGCAGAAGCGGAAAACGATGCGCCTAATGAACGGTTCGCGTGTCGCGGACGTTTCTCTCTCGCCTCGTGTCACGTGTATACTACGTGCGGACTAATTAAGCGGGAATGATAAAAGAGAAAGTGCCAGCGTCTCTCTCTCTCCCTCTCTCTCTCCTCCTTTCCGTTCCTTTTTTGGAGTACACGCGTATTAATTCGTATAATCCGTTGATGAACGAGAAACTTTGTGAAACGAAAGGGAAACCTTGTCGAAACAAATGGACGAAATCGTAGAAAAGAATACTATTTTTTTTTTTTATTTCGATCCCGTTTCAACAAATGAAAGTGTCGTTTCCAAGTGTGGTGGAAAGCGGAGAGACGTTGACAGCAATTTACGTTGACCGTTTCGAAGAGGGAAAG
>NW_006263408.1:692295-696363 GCF_000469605.1 Apis dorsata
CGGATAGACGCGTTTCTCTCCCGTGTAAACGTATTACGATAGCAATCTCAAATGGAATTGATTTCTGTATTCGTTTGGGAGGCACGAGGAAAATTTTTAAGATGAAGATAATATTTATCTTGCAAGAAGAAATCGAATTTCTCTCTCCTTTTTTTTTTTTTTTTTTTTTTTTTTTTTTATCTATTGCAAGATTCAATTGTTTCTATTAAATTAGTGTATATTATAATTCATTTAATTCGTTTTGACAAATATCACAAAATTTGTATGTTGTAACAAATATTATCAATTTACGATTAAGATTATAAAATTAAAAAATTCATATTGCATGTAAAAGTAACAATAGAATAATCTTATGTTCTCCTCCCCTTTTTTAAAAATCTACTACTAGTCAGACAATATTATATTTATTTACAAAAATAAACAACTTATTAAAGTAATATAACTTATTAAAGTATATAACAAATATTATCAATTTATGATTAAGATTATAAAATTAAAAAATTCCTCTTCATATTGCATATAAAAGTAACAATAGAATAATCTTGTCTTCCCCTTTTTTAAAAATCTATTACTATTGAGAAGAACTTATACCATGAACACCTCAGACAATACATTTATTTACAAAAATAAGCAACTTATTAAAGTAATATAACTTATTAAAGTATACAAATATTATCAATTTACGATTAAGATTATAAAATTAAAAAATTCCTCTTCATATTGCATATAAAAGTAACAATAGAATAATCTTGTCTCCCCCTTTTTTAAAAATCTACTACTAGTGAGAAGAACTTATACCATGAACACGTCAGACAATATTATATTTATTTACAAAAATAAGCAACTTATTAAAGTAAAATTCTACAGAATAAAATTCTTTTATCGCGGATGAAATGCACTTGAAAAACGGCGGAGGTCACACGAGTGTCTGAAACTCGATTATTTCTGACAATGCACCCTTTGTCCAGTCCGTGACAAAGGTTAAAGTCACGGCAACGTGAACTTAGATCCGCGAGGGGAGGAGGGGGAGGGAGAGGGGAGGATGCAGACGACTCGATAATCAGAGACAGGATGCGGCTGTCTAGGGGGGAGGAGACTCGTTCGTGAACAAAGAATGCCGATAACGAAATGATTGGCAGTTTGCTAATTAAACGACAATTTACTTGGCCGCTCTATATTTAGATGTGGCAATCTCCGAGCAAGGAGAACACTTAAGACTTGGTTTCCATGGAAGTAGTTCGAGTAATCGTTGGATCTAAGTTGATTTTAATCTTTGGAATCCTCCTTTCAATTTTTCTTTTCGAATGCGAACTCTTTACTTATAACGATTTAGATAGACGTTTTTTATCCTTCTCACAACCAATGGAAACTATTTTAATTCGATTTAAAATACCTTGAATACCTTGCAATAGTATGTACAGAAAATAAGAAAGAAATAAATAAATAAATCCTGAAAATCTTTTATAAAAATAAAACTACCACTAATTTTGAAGGACCTCCAAAAATTATTATTTACGAGTTAGAAATCCATCTCTATGAAAAATTAAATAGACACTTTGATTTATATTTGAAAAATATTCTAAACAATTTATGAAAATTATCAGACTACCTTATTCGACGTATAATTACAAAATAATAAACAATCTACAATCTGAATAAATCCAAATATGAATAATTAGCAAATAAAAATATATTCCGTACATTTCTCGAGTCTGAATCACGCACGCGGAAGCAAGAGAAAAGACATTTTTAGATCGCAATTCAATACCCAATATCTTCATACAAAATCCAAAAAAAAAAAAAAAAAAAAAAAAAAAAAAAAAAAAAAAAAAAAAAAAAATACAGAACCTCGGTAGAAATACATCGAAACCTACACTACTACAGACACACACAACACACACACGATATCTTGCATCCTTCTGAACTGACCCCATTGGCCTCGCCTCCCCCTCCCTCCCGGATAACAATCGCGATAATTACACCGTGAGAACGATAATTGCCCGGCGGCACGGCGCTCGCGGCCCAGGGCGAGCTAATAACGAACGAGCCCCGTCATATTTTCATGAAATGTCACATCAGATAATGGCGGGTTGCGAGAGAGCCGGAAAAGAAACAGCGTCCCGCCGCCGCCGGCCATAAAGTGAAATTGCGAGCCGATCGCGATTCCTCGGGCTCTCTCGATCGCTCTAGCACACACACACACATATATATGCAATATCTCACACATACAAGCTACGGCTTGGTCCAAGATAGGATCAGGCTCGGACGACAATGTTGAAAGTTGGGTCAATTTTCTTTCTCTCGAACTCGCCGCGCGACGGAACTCGTGTCCACAGTGTTATCTGTCGCGTACCGTGAACGCTGTTTTAAACGATATCTGATCGGTCGGCCGAACGGCGAAGCGGTGTCGCTGTCGTTCGATCGACGTTTATCTGCGGCCGAATGATGGATGCGCGTGGACGTCCTCCTCTCCCCGTGACGAGTCTAGGGGGCCGGTGAGAAAGTTGCGCGCGCATGGATATATTCCAGAGGAGTTTTTACGAGATGGGATCGTGCAGGTTGCCGCTTCTCCGGTTGAGCATCGGGTCGAGCAATCTTTTCCGCGTGGATTCTTTGTGTAATTATTATTGGAGATAGTCCTTGCGTAATGTATCGGGAGAAAGAGTGTGTTGAGAAGGTAAGAAGGAGTTTTATATATATATGTGTTTTTTGAGAATCTCAAAGTAGAATAATTTATTTTAACTTGTGTTTCAAGGAGGTCTATCACTAGATTTTGGGTGGAATCTTTTTGGATAGGTTAAGATTGTAATCGTTCGAAATCTTCCTTTGTTAATTACGTAGAAGATGTTCGAAAGATCTTTTGAATAATTTTTGTTTTCCTTATTATTTGTGAATATCGCGATTAATTTTATCACTGTACAAAAATTCTTGACGAAAAATAACGAACAAAGTTAATAACAAGTTTCATCAAGCCATCATTCTTGTACAATGAAAGATTTAAATGTTATCCTTTCCAAAGTTAAAAAAAAAATACCTGTTAAAGGAAAATACAACTTATCTTCGAATATTCTCCTTCAAGCTGTCCACAGTTTCGACAAGGTGATCCACATACTCACTATAATCACGATCATAAATTCACTTACGGACATAATAGGATCATAGAGCGATCTAGATACTCTCGATCTCGAGCCGATAGTAGTTCTCTGGGTAATCGCCAGAGGAGCATCGATATCTTTCAGGTGCACGCACGCACCTGTGTAATTATGATAATTGTACCGCTCTCTTTCATCCCTTTAATAATAATTAATAGCGACGTTTCGAGGAACTTGCGGACGATTGCTCGATCCATTGACAATCAGAGTATCCGAGTTAATTGCTCGTGAGGCGGAACGAACTTGTTAGAACGAGGAGAAATCTGCAAAATCCCCGGTGATTATGATTACTTCACAATCACCTTAGAAACCTACAAGTTATCGATGTTTTATTTATCAAAGGAAATCGTACCGGTTTTATAACTCGTACAGAAATCGTAGAGATTAATTATTCGAATTATTGTTTCATTCAGGAATCTATTGTGATTTATTGCACAGTATTAGATATTATTAATAACGTTTCATCTTATTTAATTTTTTTCCTCCTTTATCTATATATTTTGCAATCGTTTATATTTGAAGACCAGAAAAACTGGATAAGTTTATTACATTTATTGATTTTTATATTTTCAAGAATTTTTTCCTATAATTAAAATTTCACATATTATCTCTTTTTAAAGAAAAAATAAAAAGCCAATCGAAATGGAATGATATTAAATTTTATACAATTTATACAATTTATGCCAGGAACACCTGGCAAAATTCCATTCATCGATAAATAATAATAATAATAAATCAACTCGAAACCATGAAAGTTGTACCAAGAAGGAAGCCGGCTTCAACGTCCAGGAAGCACCAGAATCCCATCAGTCCTCGTTTGTCTTTACAAGACAAACACTAAACAGCCTATTACTCGATCTTTATAGCGCTCACGGAACGTATGGCTGGAGGAGAGCAGCCTCGAGTGGAAGCCGAA
>NW_006263408.1:696676-699369 GCF_000469605.1 Apis dorsata
GTGGAACTATCCACCGTCATCCTCTCTCTCTGGGATCTTGGCCTCTTCTCTCTTCTTCTCCGGATACACACACGCACTTCACAGATCATTACAAACGCTCGCAGCACCGCACTGTTGCGTGCAAACGCTACCTTCCTTCCTTCCTTCGAGCTTTTTCAAGGAAAATGATTTTCGTGATGTGGCGAGATGATCTCTCGAGTCTGTTTTCTTGGTTGTTGACAGAATCTCGACGAAGACAAGGAGTCCATTTTTTCTCTGATTTATAGTTTTCGTGACGTTCGAGATTTTTTTTTTTTTTATTTATCGATGACACGTAGAATTAAATTGTGTTTTTCAAGGAAAATGGTGGAATTCGAGAAGAATCAATTATTGTCGTTCGAAGAATCGTTTATGATTACTTGAGTTATTTTTAATGTAATACGTCTTTGATAATTTTGATGAAGAGAAAGAGTTCATCATTTGCTGAAGTTTCAGAGTTTTTTTAATCGTTGAAGGAGTTTGATAGAAAATAACTATTTTCTTCTTTGATGAAAAAATATTTGTTATCTTTCTTTTTTATGTCTTTTATTTTTTTACCAAAAATTATTCATCTCTTGTTCAAAAGAATCTTTTTCTTTAATTGTTTCTGAATTTAATTTTTTAGAAATCGAAATTTGAAGAGAAAAAATTCATGCAAATCCTTCCAGTCATATTCTTAATCAATTTATGATTTCGTGAAAAATATTTTATATAAATTTCATTTATGTTCGAATGAGTGATTTCAACATGGCATGTAAAATGTATTTTATGCTTTAACAATCACATATTTTTTTCCATTAGTGAAACTTTCTATTTAAAATACTTGCCAATGAAAAACTTAAAATAAAAAAAGTAAAATTTTAACATGAATTCTGATTAATTCTGATGAAATCTTCGATTTATTTCGCATGTTAATAACGCAACGATTTTATCTGATACAAGTGTAAGATGATAATCATAGATACAGGAATAAAATTGATGCGCAATTCATGTTCAAAGATTAGAAAGCTGTCTCAGAAGTCAATGAAGAGATTAACAATTTGGATTCAATTGCTTCCTTGACAAATTATAATGAAGAAAATAATCAAGTGTCGGGTAGAGATCGAAATTTATAATCGATCCACGGGTTTATTTGGTGCGATCGAAATGATGCAGCGGTTGCGTGCAATTTGTTATTACGTGTGTCATCGTGGGCAAGTAAAAACATGCCGGTGATCTCTCAACACGTTTATCAACACGATGAAAGGTTTCATTATTCGTCAGAAAACAGCAGAAAATTGATTGGATAATTTGTATGTTTAACTTTTTTTTCGCCTTCGATATTTTTGCTGCGAGAAGAAACACGAAGAAAAAAGATAAATAAGAAAAGAAAAAAGAAAGAAAAAGTTGTAGAAAAGTAAGAAAAATTACTTTTATTAAATTTATTTACTTTCTAAAAGTGATTTTTCTATATAAATATAGTTTTTGTGACAATGTAACTCAAATCCATAAACAAATTCTTCAAATTTCTTTTCTATCTCTTACTTACTTACAAAAATATAAAATTCGAAAATTACATAGACTGAAAGTAGCCAAACACATTTGTACACTTTTTTTAATAAAAAAATATAACAACATTCCGATCACTATCGTGAAATTCAACTATAATCACATCTTCACAAACAGATTATATTACATACATTCTATATTTCTTCTCATTTTTATAAAAATTTTTTGTTTTTTTCTCTCACACATTTATTACATTTCAAATAAAAATTTAGAATCAATTTAAATTACAAATTAAAAAATTGGAATGCCTTTTATTATCATCTTTTTCCTCCATTAACACGATGCCTTGAATCATTTTCATAAAATAAACAATAAAAACTAACAGTAGAACAATTTCTTGAACTTGATCAATTACCAAGATACTTTATACATATTACGAATTCGATTTTACCTTAGATCGATTATTATGAATGTTTCTTTCATCGTATGGAGAGAAAAAAAACCGGTCGAGACAAAAAGAGCGGGGAGGGTGAAGAGCGAGAAGGGTGCAGATGACTGTTGCAACCCGGCGTGCTTTTGCAATTGCCGTTTAACCGGCTTAATAATTGCGCTCCTTATACGCGCGCCGAGATAATTGTTTTTTGCATAATCAGGATGACTCTGGTGCGACGAAAGAAATATCGCTGCGACGATGGGCCTATCGAGAAGAAATGAAGCAAACCTGCGCGAAATCGTGTTACGCAACTTTTCACGAACAAAACTGCTTTGCAGTGAGATAAATTGAGAAGAACGAGTAAAATTATGCAACCGTGGATACCATCGTGAATGCCATCGTTCGCGCCTCCCTTAATTAAGCCTGATAGAAAAGAATGTTGAGTTAGACCTTCATTATTTCTGTGATTATTATTAATTTGTTTGTTATTGTTACGTTTAAACTTTCGTATTGTTATTAGACTGAGAATTTATTGTATAAAAGGAGATATAAAATTATGCATTCAAATTTTAATCCAATCATTACGAATAAAATATTTTTTGGAAAAAATTAATACCTTAATACGTTTAAAGTATTAATTATTATTTAATATTATTTTTAATTATTAATATTATCGTTAATTATTATTTAATATTATTAATTATTATTTAAATATTGTTTAAATTGTTTTAATATTGGAAAGAATTTTATTTAA
>NW_006263408.1:699402-708355 GCF_000469605.1 Apis dorsata
AATTATTTAAAGTTATCTCAATGTAGTTTTTAATAATTAAATATTATGAGAGGTAATCTCATTTAATAAAATATTTTTTGGAAAAATTTAATACGTTAATACGTTTAAAATATTAATTATTATTTAATATTATTTTTAATTATTAATATTATCATTAATTATTATTTAATATTATTAATTATTATTTAAATATTGTTTAAATTGTTTTAATATTGGAAAGAATTTTATTTAAGATTACTTAACGTTATCTCAATGTAGTTTTTAATAATTAATTTTTAATAATTAAATATTATGCGAGATAATCTCATTTAATAAAATATTTTTTGGAAAAATTTAATACGTTAATATGTTTAAAATATTAATTATTATTTAAATATTGTTTAAATAGTTTTAATACTAGAAAGAATTTTATAAGATTATTTAACATTATTAATGTCAGTATAGTTTTTAAATATTATGAGATAACCCTTTAATGTCTCCACGTGTAATCCTAATGACAATAAAATATCGTCAAATTTTAAGACAATAAGTAAAAAAGATACATTACGTTGGCTCAAATCTTATCGAGTAGTTAACTTCTAATTAATAAATAAAATATCATTCTCTCAGTTTAATGATCCTTGTGAAATCAATAATATCAATTAAATTAGAAATTTCTACTCGATGCTATCTCTATATATATATATGCATATATGGCAGAATTTACACTCCGTATCTATTATCGAATTAATGTCACCGCTTTCTAAACATCTCCGCAACGCTGGATCATCGATCGCGATATCACCACGGCCCGATACTTCCGGTAAGACACGCGAGCCACGAGGATTCTTCTACGCGTGAGAACAGAGGGGATCCCGTCGATGCATCACGTACCACCATTACAATATTTCAGTAGAGCCGTTTTCATTGTTCAAACGCCGCGCGGCATAAAAGCCGCAGGGGGCGCTCATAAGCGCCAACATCGCCGCATGAAATACGACCGGTTTGCATATACATCGACCTAACTTGGCCAACGTGTTCCAAGGTTTTTTTCTATATTTTTTTTTTTTTTTTTTTCCCCTTTTATTCGCGAAAATCGATCATTCCGTTTTCTGCGATTGCGTCCTTGATCTCGGTCGACGAGATCCTTTCAGTTCAGAATTTCAAGTTAATAAAAACATCGATTGTTTTTAATTATGAAAATTGTTATTTTTTTGCGATTAATGATCCCAGTATTATATTATTGAATTATTTATAATTTAATATATCCAGTGCTTTTGATTCTTTTTTTTTTTTTTTTAGAAAATATTGAATTTTTTAATTGAAGATAAATTTTAATTTATCATTTGTTGTTTAATTGAACTTGAAATTATTTTTATATGTTAAGAATATCATGAATATTGAATTTTTTAATTGAACATAAATTTTAATTCATCATCATTTGTATTAAATTGAATTTGAAATTATTTATGTTAAGAATATCATGGATTTTTAATTATAAAGAGACACAGTTGAGATGTAGAAAAAGTTTAGACATTGCGTGTATTTTATTTTTTTCTCTCCATCTTTAGTTTCAACTAAATCGTGGATTTATCTTGTAACTATCTTTCTTTAAATCTAAAAACAAAAAGTATCTATTACAATCCATCTTGTCATCTCTAATAATTTTTCTGAACTCTAAAAAACTTTTCTCAACGATAGAAAATAAATCTAGTTTCCATAATGAATTATAAATAAAACTGTGTAAGCTCGTTGTTCAAATTTCGTGTAACCTATTCATTACAATCGTAAAAAAAGATTTTCTTCTCCAGATTTTTTTCTCCAGATTAATTGCATTGTATGAATCATAGTCGCATTTGCATGGATCGAATGCAACAAAGCAACGTTCAATGAAAAATATTCAACCATTTATACCCGATTTCCAAACCTTGATTTCTCCCGCATCGAATTTATTGCTAACAATATTTACACTTTAATAGGAAAAGGTTAATCGCGCGATGGCGACCTCCGCCAACCAGCCAAGCTTCGCTCTGGCGATAGTTTCCGCGCGAAAATCGCTTTCATTGTCGTGTTAGAAAACCATGCAGCAGGCAACTCTCAAAACGACCACATGATAATTCAACCGCATGCGCACGTGCACGCTTAACACGGTGTACAGCAAGAAAAATATACTCTTGTCAATTTCTAACGCGTAATATTCTTTTATTTTATTTTAAATTATGAATAAATTAAATGTGCCATCGTGTCATGACGTATACGCTTAAGAAATTAGATTGTATATTCTGAATAGTTTCAACAGCCAATCGATATGAACAATGGAAGGGAAAGTGAATTTCACGTATAAAATTTTAGCTTATTACTTTTCGAAATGTTGATAAGAAACACGGAATGTTGTTTATCTTAGATGCAATTATCTTCGTTGTAGCAGAGTATCCCAATAGAAAATTTCAATGAAAGATATTATAAATTGTGACAAGATTACCTTTGAAGAGTTTTATAATTTCTCTGTTTCTATTTCAATAGTTTCTGTTCTATTGATCGAAAAATTTAATCATACATTATTAAAAAATTGAACATATTTCATTTACCAAATATTATTATTCACATAGATTTAGATTAAATCAGGTTTAGAAAGAAAATTTTGCATGATATATCTTGTAATATGGAGATATTTTAGAATTTTATTTACTTGATAATCATTTTGTATTTATTTTTTGTACTCATAATAAGTTATTGAAATCTTGCATCAAAATTTTATGAAAAATTTATTACATTGTAAAATAATAAGTATAATTTTTTATTATGCATTATATTTTAGTTTCAAACTATTTGATTATTTCAGTAAAGTGAAGGTATTGATAAAGATTATCAATAATTTTTTGATAAAAATAGATTTCAAATACTTTGCCACTCCAATTTTTACTTTTTAAGTTGGCCTAAAAATCTTATTTAAACAAATCTATCTAAAAAAGATGAATACTATATCACTTTATCTTTTTATCTATTTCATGTTGATTCTTATAATCTGTCCATTACTATGATAATTATATAAATCTTAAAATTTTAATAAATTTCACATTTTTTCAATATACAATTATTAATATATCAAACAATAATAATTAGTGTAACAAATTGTGTACATATTTTGTGCAAGAATGAATGAAATACAGATATGACTCTCTTGAAAATACTTGTTATTTTATGCATGCTATTCAATTTTATTTAATATGCAAGTTACCCAAAATTCTTCCATATTTTGTTATTAAATTCTACAGGTAAAAATATAATGTTATATAGTAAAAATGTTTCATTAAGATATCTTTATCAAAAATATCTGGAAATTTTTCCATTTCAAAATGTCGTTATCATTGTAATTATAATTGATTTATTTTATAAAAATAACATAATCACATCTTATCTTGACCTGTACTGATTGTGAGAAAAATATTATCGTGTTTTCTACCTTTTTTTCCTTTTTAGCATATTTTCCTTAACGAAGCATTTATTTTTATCGCATACAATAACACTTTTATTCTTATCTTTTATATTTATTTATAGAACTTGTTGGCAAAGATTATACGAAAAAACTTGAATTACCCTGTATTCACAAAATATATAAAATATATAAAAATAGCTACATATCATTACAACCATTAATATACTAATATTATATACATAAATTCATGAAAGAACAAATTCATGCAATCTGAAACACATTTAATATATATATATACGTCTTCGTGTATGCTGTCTGGTTTTCCTCAATAGCCAAGTCACATCAGGATCTTCGACAATATCAGGACGTGGACTCCATTCAATTTCCGGTGTCGAAGCTTTCATTTTGACACGTTTATCTGCCTTCCTTTGAGCCTCCATCGTTTTCTCGCCGCGCCAAGATCACTTCCCATTGATAACAGCAACGCGGTGGCAACCGCAGTAATTACTGTTTTAAATTTATAAGTCTGTTGGCGGTAGACACGGTAATTGGTTCATTTGCACGCGTCTCTTCGTATGTGTAATGGCCGACGACGATTGGAAACGAGTTTAACTCAAAAAAACTTACTTTTTGAGAAATAAATAAATTACTCAACGAGATTTGAAATCTGGGGAAAAGAAGATTTTTTTTATTCATTCTTAAGTATAAAACTTGGAAATTTCGTTTTTTACTTGTAGATTTGTAAGAATTAATGTTTAAAAAAGCGGTGTAAATGAATTTCTTTCTTAATATCGAGATTAATAGAGAGAAAATAAATGAAAATGTATTACAAAATTTAATTATTATAAATCCTTGTCATTATATTTTATATTATAGAATTTTCTATCAAGATTTAAATTTATTCATCATTTTTTCGAATTGAAAATTTTAACTAATCACGTATTTTTTTCTATTAAAAGATTTATTCCCAAACGTAATACAAAACACGTGTGCATCAACAATATCGATTTAATTCTTGAACATTTGAAATAAAAAAGCAAACAATATAATAAACTTAAAATACACGCAAATATTATTATAAAATATAATAGATAATTCTGTGTTTATTATAACATCATATTCATTTTAAAATATATTTCATTCAATCTACCATATGTCATAATCACAAATCATTCACATTCTAAAATATTAAATTATTTTTATGTACATATATATATATAGTTTCAATAACAATATACACAAATATTATTCAAAGACAGATAAATATATTTGCGAACAGAAGATAATAATGGCGACATCTATTAAAATATTATTAAGAAAATGTCATTAAAAGATGTTTATTAAAAGTAAAAATAATAATCTGATTATCTTTTGTTCTTTCTTATAGTTATGCAAGGAGAAATTTAATGTCAACACTACTTCAAAAATAAAGTGTTATTACACTCTTTCATATGGATTCTTCACTTCCAATTAGAAAATCGATCCCAGAGGTTAAAACAAACACAAAAGTTGTACAAAAATATCGGTCAATGCTTATTTATTAAGCAATGCAACAGAGACAGAAAGGTCTCGCTCTCTTTTCCTCTCCTTTTATCCAACATAAATTGCTAATAACTTAATAAATAAACACTTAACCTACTTTTTCCATCTCTAGAATTTACTCTCTAAAAATCAATATCCTGTAACATTCTAAAATATTTCATTCGATATTCCACGATCAACCGAATATTCACACCGATTAAATCCCAATCTCAGCCGAGTTACCGAGTAAAATACCCTATGCAACCACCAAATAGTGGCTTCCAACACCTAAAACTACCCTCCAGCATCGATTCTCGCGGATTGAAATCTTTCACTTCGCCGGAGAGGAGCAGTGAGAGGCAAGCGTCGAGAATCGGTCGCGTGGGAACTGCTCAATCTCTCGCCCTTCTTTCCCTCGTTGGAAAATTGAATGGTACGACGAGGAATAGTGCCGCCGATCGTTAGACGATCGCTGCTTATTCGAATCGACTGGTAAAATGGCTTGGATAAATCCGCGGATAACCACCGGTCACAGGATCATCGCTTGCACGCGTCCACGGGATCGGCGTGTTTCTTTGTCATCATTTTATGATTCGAAATGAATACTCGTGGAATAGAAAGCAATTCGTTCGTTGCGCAAGAGAATAAATAACGTTCCTTGTGCGAATTGGAAAACAAGATATACTTGATTATATTAGTAATATTGTACTATCTATTTTTTGGAATTATTTCTTGTTTGCAAATTTAACATACAGGTCTTTTGGATATTAAAAAAATCAACAAACCTTAAATTTTATATGAAAACTATTCAGAATAAATTGAAATTAACACATATTTCACCGAAAGATGAATAAAACGATATCTTCCTCGAGAATATATATAAATCGAAGAAAAATTCAAAACACGATCGATAACTTCGCGACAACCTCTCCCGAACTTTTAAAGCTTCCAGAATAACGGGGAGATTTACGATCCTTTCTAGGCCTCTTATGAGCCAGCGACCGAAAGAAAAAATCTCATGGGACCGTTTCGAAGACTTTTACACGGGCGTGATTTATGGCACTCTATCTCGAAGAGTATCGATTATCAACGATGACGTCGCGTCGTTTATTCTCCACGAAGAAGAAACGGCCGGCCGTTGCTTTGGTAGCCGGCGATCGAAGCGCCATCTACCATTTCGTTAATCCGAACCGCTCTCTCGGTAAGCTTGAACGTTTAAGCGTTTAATGGCGGTTAAAAGTATCTCGCGTTGCACACGCGAGTTCCCACAGGGGAACACCTACAATTACAGGCTATTACAAACTGGTCGTGAGTCTGTTTCACGGCTATGGTTTTTACAGGCGAGCCAGACGAAAAAGGATGTAATGGGCCTGCGAAGACGAGTTCGTTGATTCGACGTGAACGCGAGAGGTTAGATTATTCTATTATGTTTGATTATAATTATTGCCGATTTAATCGATGTTATTACTCTTCTAATGCAAGTTTTATAATACAGAGACTATAAATCAGATTAGTTATCATTATTGGCTGAATCTATTATGTATACAAATGAATTGTTTGACGACAAAAAAAGGATCGAAATGAGGAATGAGATAAAGTGACGATTCGAATGTATTGGTGTAAACATGGAGTCGGAATATTTGTTCCAGAATCTGTTTCTACTCTGTCATTAAATCTTTGAGATAAGAAACGATTGATAAAGAGTTTTGTTTGTATTATGTAATGTAATTAAGAAAGATATGTATTTATCATATTGATTATAATAATCATTAATAATAATCATTTTAGTCAATTACAATGAATATAATATCAAAATTTACTTTCCATGTAATACAACATTTAATATTTATTTAATTACTTTTATTCACTAATTTATTGAAATATTATAAACGAAATTTTCTTTTAACTTTTTTTCAATATCTATTTTTCACTAACTATTATTACCAATTCATTTACAAAAATGATATATAACAAAAAAAAAATTATAAAAGAACATTCGCCAACTTACTCAATCTATTGTCTCTCTAACTTAATTTCAAACATAAATCATATCAGTTGAGAAAAGAATTAAAATTGATCGTTCTTCATAGCAACTTTTTATAGGTTCGAGAAGAATAAAACAAATTAAAGTTTATTCTTGTATTTCATAAGTATTATTACATGTACATGATTTGGCAATTGTGATGAACTATACAAAACATTTTATTTATCGTCAAAGATAATTTTCTTCGTTCGAGGGGTTTGAAGGAGAAACATTGCGGCATCGATCGTCCTCGAACCGTTTCGTCGTATGAAACGAGATAACGAGGGAAATAATGGCACGGCAAAGTGCTCTTCAGACGGTTGCGTACTCGGTTATTCTTCGCCGCTTGTCGATCGGTGAACGCAATGTTTAAGGATCGATCGACGATCTCATTGTGTACTTGTGGATGATTTATCAGCCAACCGATATAAATTTCGCGGCGTGTATTAAAGCAGACGTAATCCTCCCTTCAATGTCCGCAATTTAGGAACAATTTAAATTTAAAGTCGGAAACAGTTCGGAGAATTGTGCAAACTCGAGAAACTCGAGGTAATTTGCAGATGATTGTTGGGGAACGTTGGATAACTTCGATTGATTGAAATTGGTTTCGCGATCTTTAATGTATTTTAAGTTTCTAAAGACACACTATTAGCATAAATAACTTTTTTTCTTTTTATGAAAAATATTTTTTATTATTTTTTTCAAAATAGTTTCTTTTAAGAAGCTGTTTGAAACCAAGGTTTTCATTAAAACTTTTAATTAGTTACAAGTTTTATGCTCATTTTAAATTAGATTTAAATTGGAAGAATATTTAATCAAATTTAATAAATGTTTTTTTATTCTTGCAACGCATAGTACTCTTATATAGATTTGTTGATCAAATTTATCATATTATCTCAATTGATTTTAGAATCGAGATCAATTTCATTACTTTTTTTTTTAAGTACACTTCACTGTCTTAGAAATTGTAGTTCCAATTTCTAAAAATTGGAAGGATAACTGATTTTGATCCAATATCGATATTAAATGAATATTATATCAAATCGAAAATCATTTAATAGTTTAAAAAAAAATTCGATCTATTTTACTTATTACTGTTATACTTTATCTTAGCTTTCATTTCTAAACGTTACAACCAAGATTAAATACTGATTCCATTCATCTCACTTTCTTTAATTATATTTATTTCTTTATTTTGTCGAGCCAATATTTGATTTTAATTACAATATTTAAAAATGAAAGTTAAAGTATTGAATAAATATCGAATAATATGTTCGATATTCATTTAATATTTTTATATTTTTAATTCGATGTATCGATATTATTTTAAGAATTAATGCTAAAAAAATCAACTCAAATATCGAAAATTTTAATACGACATTTTTCACTAAATATTTTAATATTTCAAATTATTTAATACAAATATCATAACTTTTCCATTTTATACATACAAATATTATTATTTCACTCAAATCATGGAACATAAAATTTTAAACCCAAAATTCAATTTTAAAAATTCCAATAAAGAAATAATACGAAATATCTACTCCAGACAACTTTTCAACACTGAAAGTATTCCTAGAAGTGGCGTAACGTATAATCCGCGAAGAAGAACGGACGCAGTCCACTGACCAAAGACCAAGGAGACTCAAAGAGGACGAAGACGAAGAAGAAGAAGAAGAAGAAGAAGAAGAGGAAGAAGAGGAATACAAAGAAGAAGAAAGAGGAGGAAGAAGGAGGCCGGGAACAAATTATATAAAAGGACCACACACGGTGCACAAGAGGGGGCAAGGAGGCCTCGGACTGCTCGAGCATGTGGTACAGGCGAAATATATACGACTTCTCCGTGACTATGCCCGGGGATTTACCTTACGTCCAGCGTTTGAATCGCTCGTTTAGGATGAAAAGGATCGGTGGCTCGACAGCTCCGCGCCACGTGGGTGGTGCGAGCGCCAACCGACCCCGGAAGGATCTCACGCTACCCCCGCCCCCGC
>NW_006263408.1:708618-714888 GCF_000469605.1 Apis dorsata
TCGAGATCTCGGATTTAATCATCGGATATCATCCTTTTCACGGCATAAATGTTTCGTTTATAAAATTAATCATTTTGTTTTTGTATAATTAAATAGGAAATTTCGATGATGTTTTTCTTTTTTTTATATTAATCGATTGTGTCACAGTGAAAATTATCCCATGTATATAATTAATCGAGATATCAACACGAAGAATTAACGAAGAATTTCGAAAGATTTTTATATTGAGAAATTTGAAAATGAATAAAGAATGAAGAAAAGATTGCAAATAATGAAAGGTAAGAAAAATTAAAATAATAAAACTATTAGTATAAAGTTTAAGAGCTCTTTATAAAATTCTTAATGATAGTAAAATATCATCGTCTTGTTCTATTTGAAAAACTTGAAACGAGATATAATTGAATTAGTACAATCAAATAATATCAAATCGAATGAATTTAAATCTTTATAACGCAAGAAAATTCCATAATATTCATTTATTATTATTTATATTTATTATATTTATATTATATTATATTATATTATATTTATTATATTTATATTATTTATATTTATATTTATTATTATTTTATTTATTACAGTATTATTATTATTTTTATTTTATTATTAAACAAAGATGCAAGATAAATCGAAAACAAAAGAAAAGAATACAAAAGAGATTTAATGCGACTCGTCTGCGGCGACACTGGCAAATCGTCGAACGAGGAACCCGTTTAAAATTCCCGGGGAAAAATGGCGGGAAGCGGTTATCGAGATCTCGGATTTAATCATCGGATATTATCCTTTTCCCGGCATAAATGTTTCGTTTATAAAATTAATCATTTTGTATTTGTATAATTAAATAGGAAATTTCGATGATGTTTTTTTAATCGTTACTTTATAATCGTAATTTGTGGAATTTTAAAAACGATCCATAAATCGAACGATTAATGTTGAATTGTATCGTATTTGTCGAGTGATTCTTTTTTCATATAAATTAACACGTTGTGTGATTATTTTTTTTTAATAGCTAGAGGATCATCTTTTGTAATTTTTCTCTCGACAAAATTTTACTCGAATCGTGATAAAAATATAATAATTTATCCACTTATGGATTAACACGTTAACCCATTCGGGTGACAGCAAAAGTTCTCATTGAATGTCATTGTACCTTTCATCCTTGAATTTTTCCCATAAACGTTCTATTCGTTTATAAAATTAATCATCTTGTATTTGTACAATTAAATAGGAAATTTCGATGATGTTTTTCTTTTTTTTTTTAATTATTACTTTAATCATAATTTTAAAGACGATCCGTAAATCGAACGTGATTTATTTGTTATATTATTTGACTACTTATGAACGATTTTTATAGGTATTTGGAAAGATATTTTGTAATAAAACTATTAAATTGTTAAAAAAATAATTTATTAAAAAAATTATTTTGATTATAAAACATTCTGTACAAAAGTTGATCCAGATAATTTGGACAAAAGTTTGTCGTCTTTTATCTGAATAACATAATTTGCATATAGTCTAACGTTTAAACCAAAATTATTTTTCCAAACGACAATATTATGTTGATTCCGTTGAAGATTTTGACAATGTTTTGTTCTATTTTCAGATAATCCTAATAATTTTGCAGCTAACAATTTTCTAAATCTTCTAATTTTAAGATATCACGAGTCTCATAATAATACAGCAATTAAATAATTTATGAACATATCGTGCTCTGACCATTACTTGCTATGTCATTATGAGAATTTATATATAATCCACAACTAAGAAGTATATTTATTACTAGTCTAAGGGCATTCGATATATTATCCAAAATAAACAATACCATCATCAATACTTCTATTCCACAGTAATGATGGAAACAAATAATGCGAGACGTCACTCTTGCGACCACGACTCGCATTACTAAAATATACAAATACTGGAGTACACTTGATACAGCGCGTGGCCTGAAGGAGATTTCGTTGGAAACACGCAGTCAACGTGTTAAAGAAAAAAAAAAGAAAAAATAAATAAATAAAGATCGTGAAAACTGGCAGGGGAAAAGGAGAGCATAAGCGTTGCGTCGGGGTTCATCGACTTATTTACCCGATATGCCTTTTTGCGCGGAAGCAGAACAGAGCAGAACACTTCGAACAGTCCGAGTTAAACTCGGTGTCTCGATTTTCCTTACTCTCGTTTTATCATGGGTGTCGTGTTATGCGTGTTTGGCCGGCGACGTTGGCGGAAATCGACGCGCTATAATCAGACCGACTCGCCGATTATTATTCATGCCGTTGCGCGTGACTTTATACCCGATAATGTATGCACAATGCAGCCGCGGGGATGCGAGCTGAAATATTGGCCGGAAGAGAAATTCCGCACGCGACCGTAATTGCGTTTTCGCGATGAGAGGGGATCACGACGACGACAAGGACGGTGATGCCAGATCGATTTATCGACCGAGATCTCTTTCGCTTTCTCGACCCTTTTTGCTCTGTTCCGTGCCAATCGAAGATTATACGCGTGTATCGATATGTTCGCCGAGTTACACCAGGTAACCAGAAGCACGAGGAGATTTATCGTCTCGCGGCCAATGTACGCGCCAATGTACGTGTTTCGATGTATCGATTGTGTTACAGATCCTGACAGATTTTTGTTATCAGAAATGATACAATGGTGGGTTTGATAATATGTGTTATCCGAACTTTGTGTTGCTTGTATTATGATATTTACTTGCTAAAGAAGGAAAAAAAATTAAAAGCCATTTAAAACCATTTTGTAATTATTTAATAATGGAATCTTAAGTAAGTTTCCATTGTGAATTTTTAATTTATCATTTTTGACGTTTATAGGAATTATAATTATTCAAATTTGTTTCTTATTAAAAATTATAATTTTTGATTTTAATTTTTGATTTATTTGTTCGATAGAGGTACTTGAAAATTTTTATATTTCAAGAAATATATCTAATTTATTTTTACTCATTTTGTAATTCATATTCACAAATTTAATTCTTCATAATGAATTGTTCAAAAAATTGCTTATCTGAAATAATTTATCTCCCGATTAAATCAGATAATCAAAGTTCATGTATATTTAATATTTCAATTGATAGTGGGATTAAGAAATGTGAAAAATGTGAATAGTGACTATAAAAGATAATATTTTTTAATTATGAAAATGAAATGTAGAACATTGTAACATACACTTCGTTTGAAAATAAAAAAATGTGATGCATATTAATTTATTTTTACTCATTTTGTAATTCATATTCACAAATTTAATTCTTCATAACGAATTGTTTAAAAAATTGCTTATCTGAAATAATTTATCTCCCGATTAAATCAGATAATCAAAGTTCATGGATATTTAATTCAATTGATAGTGGGATTAAGAAATGTGAAAAATGTGAATAGTGACTGTAAAAGATAATATTTTTTAATACAATTATGAAAATGAAATGTAGAACATTATAACATACTTATACACTTCGTTTGAAAATAAAAAAATGTGATGCCTATTAAGAGATTAGAAACTTGTGTTAATAAATACATCCTCTCATTTTGGACGTTTTAATTTATCTATTCACTTATCATATTATCCTTTCTACTTGTCAACACGTCATAAAATTATCCTTATAGATTCAATATTTAAAAATATTTATATAGATAATTTTGAGAAATGCGGTCGATGAACAAATCGATATGACAATAAAATAAAATCACCAACACACACACACATATATATATTATCATTTCAACTAAAAACACTACTGGTTAAAATCCTAAACGACTAGTAAAGTAAATAAATAGATAAGTAAATACATTCATTCTTACGAGCGTTAAACATTCACTTTGATTCAGAGTTTCAACAAGGGAACTTGTTGTACGTTAAAAACCCCCTCTTTACAATAACGAGAAGGCTCGAGGAACGTGGCAATGGAAGACTTGTCAACTTTCCACTCCGGATAAAATCTCGCGATCATTGGCGAAAGGCCGGCTTCAGGAGCATCGTACATCACGCGGGATATATCCATAATAGCCGCGACGTACGATACGTAAGTATACAGTGGATACACTTGTGTCTATGGAGAGCAGGTCAAGTGCGTTTCTCGCTAAGAACGAGCAGCAACAGTGTGCGCAAAATAAGCATCTTACTGCGAATACTGTCGACGTTATGGATCATGTATTTTCGCTTAATAATTTTTCAATTATTACTGTTTTTTTATTTAAATTTCTTCTGCATAATCTACGCACATATTTATCAAATTTTACAAAAAATTTTTCTAAACTATAATCGTTTATAGATATTTATTTGAAATATATTTTTTTAATTGTCATTGCAATCCTTTATTTTCCCATTTCGATTTATATATACAAAATATCTATACTCCTTATTCTCTATTTAGCACCAATAGGATCGAGAAATTGGAAGATAAACAAATTTTTAAATATATAATAGTGTATGTGGAATTCTTCATAAAAATTTCATATTTAATATTCCAATACAATACAATATTCCTTTTATAGTGATTCAAATGTAATACAAAATTTATATAAAAAAAATATAAGTAAAGAGAGAATGATCGAGCACGGAATATAAAAATGTCCACGAGTTTTATTGATATTTATTTTTGGATACTTTCGAAAATATCCAAAAGCGAGAAGAAAAGAAGGAAGGAAAGGGAACGAGCAAAGTATGAGAACAAGCGCATGCGTAACAAGCGTGTAACCGGTGCACGAGGAAGCGCGAAACTGCGAGCGGAAGCGAAGGAGGGAGGATTGCCACGACACGATGTGCTATTAGAATCGCATTAGAAGAGCTGTCCGGAAGAGCGGCGATGAATCACCGTGGCGACCTCGCGGGTTAACGGCCGAAACAATTTCTTAATTGTTTCATTGGCCGCGCGAGGAGAGCAGCAGCACCAGCTGAATCGAATCGTTGTCCGTTTGATAAATCGTGCGTCCGCCTCTTAATAAATGCGCGCGCAACCAGGAAAACCACGTTCTATCCCCACACATCGATTACGGCCGATAATTATCGGGGAATTTACATGGACGAATTATAACTCTTGTCATTGGGATACAATGTTGAGAGAGGATTGGTCGATCGATCATTACGATATTCGTTTTTTTTTTTTATTGTCCCACTTTTGTACAAGTGTATTGTAATGTAAAAAAGTTAAATGCGTTTTCTCGACGATTAATATAAGAAAGTTGTAGAGGATAGGTTAAGTTATAATATGGGAATGGTTACGATAAATGGAAAATAAATATTTTTAATCGATTGAAATTTAAACTTATTTTTATGATTATAAAATGGTGAAAAAATATAACACCGATATTTCAAAATGTGGAATACATCTGTAAATATATACGAATGTGGGTTTTTCTTTTTTTTTTTTTTTTTAATGAAATTTGAACTAAATATTATTACTTATGTATATACTTGAATAAAGAAAAAAAGTTATTATCTATAATCGTTGATCTAAATTATATCGTGTTCGATCTTATTTTAATTAGAGATCTCTCACGAATATTAGAGCTTGGTAAAAGTATATCATAAATAAAAAAGAAATTTATTTTGTGTCGAGTTTTTTTTCCAATATCAAGTGAAATCTTTCCTTATTGGATGGGAATGAATCTTTTATTAGTTTACATTATACGTCGATTTTATTAAATATATTTACTTTGTCTATATTATACTCTTTGTATTCTTTCTTTCTTGAAATTTAATTTGCGCAAACAAATTACTTTAATTTAGAAAGATTGAGAAAACAGATGAGAAGACTAATTTGTAAGACGATTGAATATATACAATGTACAATAAATTACCATTGTTCGTATGAAACGTGTAATTTCAATTGTTCAATTATCATTCGATTATTTTTTTTTTTTTCTATAATTAATTTAACTTAGAGATGAAGATCGTGACATTGATATTGTATAATTTTCCTTTAATTTATCTTCAATTTGAAACTCCTCTAATTGAATTGAAAAAAGGAATATGAAAGATGACGATTAATTGGGGTAAATGGTCTCTCTTCTTGAAAACAATTACATCGAAGTGTGACAGTGACGTGTAAAGCCTGTTTTCTCCGATAGGACTTAACGGATAATCGATTTGTTAAGTTAACCGGATCAGAAATAACGCTGATTGGATTGTTTTGCACTGAAAAGGATTTATATACACGGAGGATTAGCTAAGTTTCAAATCGGGATTTAATCATAGGAAATTAAAATGAAAAGTACGTTAGTTAAATCGGAGGAAAAAAAAAAAAAAAAAAAAAAA
>NW_006263408.1:715136-719875 GCF_000469605.1 Apis dorsata
TCTGCCATTCAAAGAAGCCATAGTCTCTTTACTGGCTTATCGTTCGTGTACCCATGTACACTATCTATATAAAGCTTTACGTGTTGAATCTTCGTATTCTTTTATCAAGTGAAAGTACAGTCGATTTTTCATTCGTGTAAAAAAAAGAAGAAAGAATTTCAAGCAATAAGAGATGGATAGAGGAGGAAAAAAAAAAAAAAATAATAATAAACAAGCTTTACTTTCGTTTTAAAACGAAACGATTTCTCGGACGTCTGAAGTGAAATAAAACGATTTGAATCAGACGCAGATCGCTAATGCCTCGCGATCTAAATGAATCATAAAAGAAACTCGATAACTCCATCCAAAAAAGTTAATTGCGCTCGATTCTTGGGATATTATACGTTATTCGTTATTCGAATATCATTCTGATAACAAAAATTAAAATTATTTCTAAAAAAAAAGATTCGGTTTACTTTAATTTTTTTCTTCTTCTTTTAATTAAAAATCTTACGCGTAAATAATTTTTGTAATTTTTTTTACAAACTCTCAGATTTTTCATCTTTGTTTTCAGATACGTCACAGATACAAAGCTCTTTAAACTCTTTAATTAACAGAAGCTCTCGCGATCAAAGGTCGCTTATAATTCACGCACAATTATCAATGAAAAGGAAGTCGATCTTGATTATTGTTAGCAACACAGATTGACGCTCATCTATAAAGCTCGTTTAAGATACACCATGGTGATCCCCAAGCTTGGTATAAATCAAGCCGAGCTGCTTATGTGTTTGTTCATTAGTTTCTTTCCGGCGGCGAGCATCGCCTGCGATTATCTGGTCGATTAATCTCGAACCGGTCACCTCGACGACTTCTTCCCCTGGAAGATCTATTCAACTACAAACGCGCGCTCGCTTCTTCCCTTGGGACGTCCGTTACTTTTCTGTTGTTGTATACCCGATCGTTCGACCGACTTTTGTGCTGAGAAATGTTTCGATTTTGAGCAACTTTTCACAATATAAATTATTCACTCGTTTGTTGACGATATTTTTTGAAGATTTGTTTATTTATTTCGATAAAATATATTTTAAAAAGTAAAACAAGCGTGAAATCTGTCATTATTTGATAATTTTAATATTAATGTAACGAATTGTAATTTATAATAAGTATAAAACATTTTGAGGAATTGATTTTTATAATTTTATATATAATAATTTATTTCACTTTTTCGTTGGATGCATATATTATTATGATTTTTATATCTCCTTTTATATCTTGAGAATGTTATTTATTTGTTATGAAACAGAAGAATAAAATTTTTCCATACAAGATAAATATAAGGAATATCCGATTCATTTAAATAATATTGTTTTAACAATTTCTAAAAATTTACGAGTATGATAATCGATGATTTTGAAAATATGACGTGAATTTATTTCGAATTTTTATCACATTGTATTTTTAAGATTTTATCCGACGTAAGTTGTTTGAATATCATTCATTGAAACATGATAATATATTTTTAATGATTATTAATAACTCACCGAACCTGTATTCTATATATAGGATACGATATCAATAAAAACTATGTCATACAGATAAATTAATAACCAAATATAGATTTCGAATGTGACGTTAGAAACTTTCTAATTGCTTCTACTTATTAAGAAAGGAGAGAAACAACGATGAATAAAAAGATGTACTAGAATTTTCGTCAATAAATATTTTAAAATATTTATGAAAACTTGTCGAGAGGATAATATATATATACAATACAATAGAGTTCTATTTTTTTAAAAATCTTGTAAAATCTATACTTATGTGGTAGTTCAATAATGAAAAATTGAAGAATTTGTGCATATCTTATATTCTGTGACAAAATTAAATATTTTATTAAAATTCTCTAATTTTCTCTATTTAATTAAAACAAACTATCATATTACTGCACATTATATTGCAAATCAAATGTAAAATATATTAATAAGAAATTTTCATGATCGAGTGGACACGATCAAACTAAAATATCATTAAACAAAATGCACATATTTATATATAATGTAGAATTCCACCAATAATTGAGCCATTCGCGTTACCAACGAATTCTTCTTAACCGTTCGAGACAACTGTCGTCCGCTGGAGAACCCGTCGTCCTCGAGCAACCGGTGTATCCACGATGCCAATCTCGATTCCCGCAATTTACACGAGGACACACGATAGAAACACAAGCTCGAAATCAACGCCATGCAGTTTCGCATTTCGTATAGATACAACGCAATAAGAAGATAATTTCAGCAGTCGCACGCTTTTACACCGTCTTTTCTTCGAAGATGTTTCACCACGAGCCTTGAAATTAACTCTGTTTTCGGCGCGATATTTCAACTCGCGAATCGCGCTACGTCTCAGGCACTCGCCCAACAAATGACTAGCGCCACTCCTCCGACGAGAGGCGTACAACTTCGGCTAATTACTCGGCGAAACGAACGAGACCTTCTCGGCTCTTATCTGTCCTGGAATATCAAGATCGTGCGAGTCTCGTTTGGATATGAAGACCTCGAAAGACACGAGTGAATCTGTATGGACGTATCTTGTATACGATGTGTTGAAGGTGTGTTGCAAGATTCTGGACAAAGATAACGTCTGAAATTGGAAGAAATATTCCAACAATTATCCTTTTAAAATTAAAAGAAATATCTGAATGTTTGATTTTTGTTATTGGAAGGATTGTTCATCTATTTAACTTTTCACACACGAAATGCGTTCTTCGCTTTGACAATCGTATCAAGTTAGACTAAAAACCGTGAATCTCTCAAAATTTCGACGCTTTGAATACTGTATGCGAAAGTTCATTGACATTCGATACGCCAACGATAGCATTCTTTCTCACGTTAAGATATTCATATCTCTTGATCTTTTTTTTGAGCACAGAATAATTTTAAAACTTATTTGAAAACAATCATAAAAATTCTTCACATTTTATCTTGCTAATCTATGTTTATAACCAATCTTTGTTACATTGAATTGTATGCATCAATTTTCAAACAATTAACCTTATCAATTATTCACTATATCATAATCCAATTATTTATCGCGTTAATTGTCAACTCTTGCATATGTATATCTTCCAATTTAACATATTAACACGAGTTCATTAAACAACTAAAAATTTAATGACGATTATGCAATTTGTTATTTTTACGTAATACGAGTGAAATTTAGATTGAATTTTGAAACAATTATATAAAATCCTCCACATTATTTTATCAATCCACGTTCAAAACCAATCGCTGCATCTTTTCAATACTATATTATCACTCAAACTATATGCACAAATCTTCAAACTTCAATAATAAATCTCACAATCGCTTGCCACTTGCCAACGCTTTTACCTTCCAACTTAACCTCTTTCACGCGACCCGTTTATTAAGCAGCCGAGGCCCAGTGGCTCCAACTTCCGGAAGAATGTGGTATCAACGTGACGATTAATCAGTTATCCGCGCATAACTGATACGAGTAAAAAAAAGATAAAGGGGAAAAGGAGGGAAGGTGGATAGCGGTTGGCTCGATGCTTCTCAGATTTATCATCGCCTATAGGCACGGACCGCTGTGTGCGCATTCAATTGCCGTTGCCAGCTTATTCGTCTCTCGTTAATCCCAAGCGATCGTTTGTTACCTCTTAACTCGCGATCCACGGCCAATTATTCTCAGTATTACGCCCTCTCTGCGACCAGTTATGCGATTAAGCAGTCTCGCAGGTGGCGACCAACGCGAAACAGGAAGTCATTAACATAACCTAATAACGCGTCACTTTGGTCGCAAAGCAGAACCAACGGTTGCTCTAGGTAGAATTGTATGATCGATAAAGGAAACGATATGGTGAATGTGGTACGTGTTGGAATTCTAATGTGATACGTGAAAGGAAATTGTTTGAATGTCAAATAGGAGAATGTTTTTAAATTTTCATTTATCGAATCGAGAGAAGATTATTTTTAGTTACTGGATTATATTCAGTTTGTACAAATATTCCATGAATTAAATAATATATAATAATATATATCTATCGAAATTTAAAATTTTCATTTAGTTATTTTATGATTCAACGCCAGAAATATCGATCTATAGTAATATTAAAACACAACAAAAGTGATTAATAAAATACAATAAAGATAATTATATGTATCTATATAATTGTGTTTCTCATTCAATACAAATAAAGTCTTTTAATATCGTTAAATTCTATCGATGAAAAAAAAAATAAACAAATAAATATAACATATGATAAAATAGCTGGAACGATAAAGTTCAATATCCTTCATCTACCGAGCAAACAAACGATAAATCCATCATGCATCAAGTGCCTCTCCATCCAACCATTTCAAACGCTAAACGCTTCATTACAAAATATACTCTTCACCTACCATATTTACTCTGAAAACGTACGGATAACCGCGAAACGAGTAATTAATCCGTCGCAACGAAGATCCAATTCAACCGTCAAGGCTGGAAATGCGAGGTTGTCGAGGGAGATTTACCGGTTGACGTCAATGAAGATTGTTCGACGGGAAACGGCGACTTCGCTGGGCGGAACAGGTAGTTAACGTGTTAATCCAGGGGGCGGTTGCTCTTCGCTCTAGGTGGCGCGCATCGTGGTAAGCAGCTTAAATTGTCAAGCGGCTTGTGGCTCACTCGTCGTCGAGGCACAGTATCTCGATGCACACGCGCATCCCGCTGTCGACTTTCGAGAGAGGCTGAGCGTCGAGTGGCGA
>NW_006263408.1:720142-721498 GCF_000469605.1 Apis dorsata
GCAAACCTCGAAGTATTCATTAATGCGTTTAGCTCGCGGCATGCAAATGTAGGCTCGAAGTAGGTCTGGAATTTCACGAGTAGTAGCAGTCTCGAAGAAGATATATTCGAGATTAGTCGGGCGAGAATTTGACGCGAGAATCGTGTCATAGGCCTGAACGTGGGATTACGAAAGATTAAAGGTTGTGAAAGAGAAACTTGTTTGTTTAACTTTTGAGACGATTTTTTTTTTTTTATAATAATTTTGATTCAATCAAAATTAGCTCGAAATATATATAGGACTAAATTTTATGAAAAGGATTTTTTTATAGTTTCTACGTGACTATCAATCACGATTTGTAATAATATAAATTATATATATTAGAAATGATAAAATTACTGAATATAAATGTATAGAAAGGTGAAGTCACGTTTATGTATTTTCCTCGAATTTGTCTTCTAACACTTCTGAACCACGAAAGCCGTCTAAGCAAGTAACTGTACAGGTCATCACTCAGACAATTTTCATTCTTTTATCCCACGGTGAACTCGAACTCTCTTCGATGGAAGTGCACTCGTGTCACGAGTGGAAATCGATTGCCCGTCGCGTCGACGAGAAAAGACATCGAAACCTTTCTTTCTTAAATTTCATGGCATTAAATAAATTCATATGTTATACGAAGTTTTTAAAAGAAAAAATTGATAAAACCAATTTTATAAACTTTTTACATTATTCAAAAAAGAAAGCATTATGAATTATGAATCGAAAATTTGTTATTTTCGAATCTATTCATAATTGTTATTCATTTACATTCCAAAATTAAAAATCCCTATTACAACAAAAATTATTAAAATCGAAAATTGAACGATGCTAAAAATTATTTTAATATTGCCACAAAAATTAGAGTTGTTTTCTCTCGATTATCTTTTTTCCTCCCAAAATATCCTTATTCTCCTCCAAAAAAAAAAAAAAAAATGCCTCGACCTTACAACTTCAACGAGCGAATAATATCTCCCTTCTCCCGTTACAAAAATTAAAACGTGAACCGATCCATTCACGACCACGTGCTTTCTCGATAAAGAGCGTGGATAATTCGAGTAGAACGGGAAAGTGGCGAGAGAATCTCGGTTTCTCGATCGAAAAACTCGATAATTAACGATCCGCCCGACCGTTCGACTGCTTAATTATTAACGATCAACCCGGTTCACTTTCCTCGCGTAAATTAAGCGCGCGCCCGATCGATTTCCGGCCGATTGGAGGCGCGAGCAACGATCGGCCAACGGTGCACGAGTAAATTTTAACGAGAGCCGTTTTCGCGGCGGTACGTTGACGTCGCGACGCTCGTAATTAATTGCGCTCGTTTTGCCGGTAGCCAGG
>NW_006263408.1:721693-723831 GCF_000469605.1 Apis dorsata
ATACACGCGGTTTTACGTTTTCCACTTGGAACCCGTTTGGCCGGATCCGGATTCAACCGTATGAAATGTTTCTCTCGAACAGAGATTGTAACCGTTAGTGATAGTTGGCTTCGAGATCGTAAACGTCCTTTAATCGATGTAATTCCTGCGTAATTTTATTTAACACTTTTCTCCGCCATTTTTCAATATTAATAATTTCAAACCTTGTGTACCTAGTAATGGAATTTTTTTTTTATACGTTCATTAGAATGTTGATTTTACGGTTTTTCCTTTGCATTTCAGTTTTCCTTTTGATTAATGAAACGAACATGTTTACGTAATCTTCTTCGAATGAACATTTTATATATAAAGAAATGAATTTTTAATTATGATGCATACAACTTTTTTTTATATACAGTGTTTGTAAGTTGGATTATAGATTGGAGTTTAGATCCAGTGACTTGATTGTCGATAGATTTGCAGATAGAAAGTGGAATTATATTTTTATTATTATTATTAAAAAGTCGTTATGATAATTTTGATAATGCAACGATGACGAGCAATCTACTGTGAAACGGTTAAAAAAAATTCTCGCGTATACAAGCAATAAGATATACGAGCCTGTCTCTCGAACCAATAATTAATTCATTTTTCCCCCTCAGTCTCTGTAATCAATTTTCATACCCATAATTACACCGCCAATGTTTACACACACTGGAAAGAATTTAACTCATCGAATCCATTTCAATGTTTGCTTTACAAACCTTTCCCTGTCACGTGTCCCTTCATCAATCCCACCTAAACAATCAATATATATATATATATAAAATACCATTTCACAAATAGTTATATATCCAACCTCGAACCGCAGAAACGATTCGTTTTATTAATTTCAAATGGATAAAACGATCAGATAGAATCATTGAACGCAATCTTGGACCGATCGAAAACTGTCTTCGCCGCGCACAAGCAAAGAAAGTGTCTCTATCCACCGGTGAATGTCGGCCGATTAGTAAACGTCGCCCCGAAGCGGCCAGCCAATATCCTAGGCCGCAGCGTGAAATGTTAATCGTAGAAACTGGTCGAGAATCGACGATTCATCCCGCACGAACGAGAAAAAGCTACGATTACAGGGGATGTAAATTTGAGAGAACGGCCAGACAACTTTTACGCGATCGTTAAATTGATATCGTTATATAATAATAATTTTGCAAGCACATAAATTTAGTTAAAAAAGAAAGTAATAATTTTGCAAGCACATAAATTTACTTAAAAAAGAAAGTAATAATATGGAATTCTAAATAATAAATCGAAATCTTCAGTATATGATTTTATAATGAAATATGTTTCTAGCAGAAAGAAAGAAATAATATGAGTTTAAGAAGGGACGAATTAAACTCGATAAAGTGGAAAGTAAATCTCTCGACTTTTATCCTGAAACTAACGTACGAATAAATTTTTCGTGAAAAAAAATTATTCTTGTTGTCATCGTTAATAAACAATGAAAGAAATGAATTTTTAAATTGCGTTTATTATTTAAGGTTCGTGCGAATTAACGAAACGGTTTCGCGAGCGATTAGAGCAACGTTCGTTCATCTTCGTGCATCTTCGTGCATCTTCGTACATCTTCGTACGGCTTTTTATCCCTGCTGCAAAGCTTATTAACTTTAGAAACCCACCTCGAGCGAGATAATTCCAATTAATGAGAGCGAGAAACCCGCAAATATTCTCAGGATTAATATCGGTTATGCGATTGCTGATCACATATATAGCCTATTTCACGCTAATATCACGGAGCGTGCTTCTCTATCTTGTCTTAATTACACACGAAGCCTTCGAAGGGCGTGGCGAGAACTCCAGTCTCACTTTGTTGTGGAGTGGTGCAACTATGTAACGATGTATAAGGAACAACCGTGTACTTATTACTCGTGTGGTGGATGGGTGTTGCACACGTTTCGTAGACGTTGAGAGCGGAATATTGATTATCAATTTCAGAGGGGAAATTGAAACACTGGTTGGTTTCGATGTTCAACTTGTACATGGATCTTGGGCGGTTCGTTTAAAGCGAATGGATGGATGGTTTAATGGTAGAGAGGCTGTATGGAGGCGTTTGGTATTTTTTTTTTTTTTTCTTTTTTGCTTCGCTGTCTACTTTCGCT
>NW_006263408.1:723994-731291 GCF_000469605.1 Apis dorsata
GAATCGATCTCGATTCTCGTGTTATCCGTTTAGATTATTGATTGTCGCGTTTGATGATCGGCTTGCGGTGTTAATTCATTTTTAAATAAATGATACGTTTCCTCGAACGATAAGTTTAATGAAAACAAAAAAGAATGTAATCTCGTTGCAATAATTTAATTTTATATCAACACCTGTTATTTCTTCAGACTTTCAAGCTTTATAATTTGAATATGAATGTGTACGTAATTATAATATATTTGACCAAGTCGATATAATCGAATTATCAAACTTGATTCCCTTCAAAAAAACAAATTTTAATCCCCTCTCTTAATCTATTTTTATATATAAATACACAATTTTATCAGCCATATTTATCTTCCATCATTTTCAGTACAAACAAATGGCAATGTCACGTATTAACGGGTCAAATGATTAATTCTAACAAAAACTTTCAACAACAAATCCAATTTCACTACATTGAATTATGTCGACATCATTAAACTTGGCTTCAAAACAAAGCCTCGATAAATTTCAATCTATTTTTATTCTATCGTATTAACGAGTATATTAATTTCAACAAACTATTAACAAATTTCTATCTTTTACAAATATTTTCTATTTTCAATCTCATTTTCGTATCCCCAAATTAATTGAACAAATTTCCAAAGATCTAACTAATCCACGGATTCGGTATCGATAGACAGTCATCATCATCCACATCGATTATCGGTGGACCAACGTGGAAAAACGTGATTTATTAAGCACGATTCGTGGCCCGGCCGCTCACTGACCCGCCTCGTTATCCTTATCGACCAAACAGTATCGTCGTGGGGGCAACTTCCTGCTCAACGACGACGTCACGTCCCTAATAAGATTGCGTGCTCGCGCGATTCAACGCGACGATCGCGTTTTACGCTCGTTTCCCCCGCGAGGACGTGCGCGTATTTTTTTCTTTTTTTCCGCTCGACGACGTGAGCCAACCCGATCCTCTCCCTTATCTTCCTCCTCTCCTCTCTTCTTCTTCTTCTTCTTCCCCGTGTTTTGCGCGAATAACACGTGCCTCGCGTATGCGCAACTCGTCGTCGCACGCGATATCCCGCCTTTGAACGTTTTTCATTCTTTTTTTCGATCGTGATTCCTCTGATTTTTTCGCGGTGTGTGTGTGGAAAGGACTCGTCGACGAGGTGAGAATTAATCAGCGACCAACGTCGTGGGAATAGGTCGTTGAATGAAGCTGGACATTGAATGAAATGGTGTGAAAAAGAATGATGGGGAGAAAAAAATATAAATATTTTGGAATAGATTTTCAGATGATGAATCGATACAGTAATGTTTACAAGAGATTTAATTAGTTTTATAATTATTCTTTTGGTATTATTCGTTATTATTGTTAACATTTTAATATTGCTCATTTCGTATCTTTTTTTTTATAATATTAGGAATTATTCGACGCAGCGTGTGCGTCTGATGAGTGGTGGACGCTGTGGGAAAATGGGACAATCGCTGGATGTTGGAACGAGGTGGTGAAGAATTCGCGAAATTTTTAAATCGGCGTTTAATCGTGCGGAACAGAGTTAACCGATTTTCTCATACTTGGTTGGTTTTTAATGGCCAGTTATCAGGCAATTTGAGGAAAGCTGTTAGGGATCGAGAAGTGGAGGTAGTAGTTAACAGCTGGCACTTAGAGTAGTCGGCGCCATTAATCAATCGGAATCAACCTGGGATTTAGAAGCAATCAAGCTTCGGCTGGCGATCGAAGCAATGAATCTTTGTACGAACGCTAATTAAATCTTCGATAGCTGGTGCAAATTATCTTCTTAATTAACTTCTAACAACTGTACTGGACGATGAACATATATATTTCTAATAGCAATAGGGTGAGTCAAGTGTTGTTAGTGGTACGCAAATAAATAACGATGTACACTCCCAGTCGAAAGTCACGAAATAGACTGCGAAACGTTTATGCAAAATAAAATTTTTACGAATTAAAGGGGTGAAGGTTGAATAGATATCTGTCTTCTTCTTATATTAATCTAAATATGTACCATTTTAAATATTTTGTTTTTTCTTTACATGTGCACATATTTCTACAATTTTAATCATAATTTTTGATGAAACTTTTTGATTAAGATTATTTTAGATGTAATTTCTCTTATTATCAAAAAATAATAATAATAAAGTATCAGGTTAAGTGGCTTTTTTTCCTATTTTTTAATTTTTGCCAGTTTTTTATAATATATGTAACACAATATATGTAGTTTTTATAAAAAATTATATTGAAAATATTCTTAAGTTTAAAATATCTCAAATCTTATTCATTAACATTCACTTCAAAAATATCTCATAAAAAAACTTGTTTTTTGAAAAATCAATAAATAGAAATTAAATATCATTATTATTCTGAACAGTCAATTATCTCTTAATGCAAATATAATATTGAAGCTAAATATTATATTGTTATATATATATTTTATATTATTTTTTTTCTTAATTGAACAATGAATGACAATGAATGACTTAATGTAATTTCTGCATCAAAAATATTATATTTAATGCAATATCTCAATTTAAATATTTAGCAATAATAAAAAATAGAGAATACTTCAAATACGAAAATATAATTTTACTAACAAATTAAGCAAACGTATTATTAAAAATACGTTATCACTTCCTTATCAACAAATTATCAGAAAACGTAATCAATATTAAAATAATATTCTTAAAAGTAAATCTCAATAAACTATATACCAATTAATATTTAATAAATCCTTGAATTTTCTCTTCTATTTTCATCCCTTATATACATTAATCCCCTTTTAGGGAATTTTCAGATATTTCAAAAATCGAGGATTATCTGCAGATTTTTCCAAGGTCAAGGGGAATCGTGGCAACAAAGAAGACTCAACTGCTTAGCATAATGGAGCGACGACGCAGCGGCCAGAGTACCTGGCACACCCACCTTGATCTTGGGTGGCAGGTCGTTGGTAATAACCCTATAGATAGACCACCACGAAAGCGCAATCTGCTCTTAATGGCGGCAGCCGCCGTGAGATATCGCTATACCAGTTCTTCTTCGCGTCTACAATGTGTTCACACGCACAACAGGCAAAAATCAAATGTAAAAATATACAAAAAGTTATTAAAAGTAACTTTTCAGATAATCTAAACAAAAGAAACAGTGAAAAAGTAGGACTTTAGTTGGATAGAATATTTTTTATTGTTAAAAAACTTTATTCCAAATCTATCATTTTTTTTTCATTGTATTCTTCTTTATAATATGAAAAAATTAAAAGTATCTTTTTTTTTGTATTTATTTTCACATTGATTTAATGTTTTCATTCCTTTTTGTTAAGAATAATAATAGTGATATGTTTATGATACAATTAGTAATTTTGTCTCATCCATTATATAGTTATTATAGATCTATTTTATAATTTTTCCATATAAATAGATAAAATAAAAAAATATTAACTATGATTGATCTTTTATATAAAATTTATAAAATAGATTTAAGATTGAATTAATTTTAAGAAATGTTCATACTTTCTCTATCCAACCTTACAACTTACAACTTTAAAAAATTTTTATGAATAATTATTTTCTAACAATTTATCTTATTTGAATTCCTGATTAATATTCGTATCTTTCTAGATTAACAACATTTTAAAAAAAGAAAGGGAAGAGTTGGATGAAGTGGGTAGGAACGGTAAGAATTTAAGGAAGAGCAAGAGGCTTTCTTCAGGATGAGAAGAGGGCTCGTTCCTTGCATAATTCAACGTGCCCTCATCAAAATCGGAATTTTAAAGCTGGGAAACGTCCGCTGGGCGAGAATGCACGCTTACCTTTACGAGCTCGGAAGAATATCGTCATTGTCCTGAAAATGTTAAGCTTCTTGTTTATCTTAGCAGTTGAACGGGGCGACAAAATGTATGCAAAAGAGAGTCGGAGCAAGAGATCGTGGCCGCTTACGAGCCGGAACGAAAGAATCCGTAACAACGTTTCGTGGCTCGAGGCTGTACATATAGCATATACTGGGTGTCCTGTAACAGGTGACCGAACCAAATTTCATTTTTGCAAAATATACAATAAGTATACAAAATTGTCTCATCGAATTATATATCGTTCCATATATATAACACTTCCAAGAAAATCGTATATAATTTCTCTTATCCTTAACATTGAAAAAAAACTGGGATCGTAATCCTGAATAAAACAAAGTTTTTTTATTTTCACGAAAAATGACAAATCATTAAATTATTCATCGCGATCGACACAATTATTAACGCGAACAAAATATTTAAAAAGACGCTGTTCCATTCTCCGAAGCGTAAGTAACCAGCAGGTAACTAGCAATGCGATTAAGTGGTAATCAAGGGTAATTAGACGAAAGCTTGCGCACGCGCAGACACGCGCATGCGCCTGCGATCGAACGAGAAGGCGAGGAGAGTTGATCTCATCGGGAGGCGCACGCCCACGCGCTTTTCTCCTCGCGCGTCGCTCCATTAGCCACGGCGTGTCCGCGCGAGCGTTCTCGCGATCTGACGCGTGGGCGTGCGCGCGCATTATTCACGCGCATGCGTTTCGCGCGCGGAACGAATCGTGGACTGGGCTGGAAACGGCGCGCTGCTCGGTGGCATTAGGGAGAGCCATTAGGACTTGGCTCTCCTCGTCGCTCGGATGATGCCGATAATTGTCCTATAACCGTCGAACCGATTTATAATTTCTCCGTTTATGAGGAGAAAGTCTTCGTTCTCCTTGGAGACGAGGTCTGGTTTTATATATATATGGACTGATATAACGTGGTGTTTGATTCTTGAGATAAGCTTCTTTATTATTTCTTTGTAATTTTTTCCATGCGATTGGCAATGGGAATGCCACGGGATATAAAATCGGTTTTTCGTATTCAAGTGCATTCGAATGTAATAGCATATCAGGAAATACGATCAAAATAGGTTTGCTAATGAAAATAAATCTAAAATATACTCGTGCTGACAATAACAATAAAGGAATTGGTATATAAAAAAATTAAAACTGAACGAATTAAGGTTCGAATGAGCGTCTTTCTCAATATTCATTGCCAATATTTCTATTCTTATATTGTTCAAATTCAAGAAAATAAAATGTTATCGATTATTCTAAACTTAATTCGTATTTAATTCTTGTCCATTAGAAAATGAATCCTTATTTAAAAAGTATTTGAATTTTAGATTTGCGTGTTCAATAACAATAAGATTCTTGTGCAAATGAATAATTTCACGCTTCACGAAACGCTTACAAATCCTCGTCCCGTTCTCGTCAACTCTCAGCAACAAGCAGCATCGTTTCTTCATCGTTTCACACCTCACCCCACAGGCTCGCCACCCCAATGGGAAGAAGAAGCTCTTGACTGGTGCGCGAGAAGCCGTATACGACGTCTTCATACGGGTCAACGAGCTCGTGTTTCCTTTTCACCTCGGTCAAAAGGTGTGCCCCGTTTTTCCATCGGGCGCGTAATCTCTCACTTAAGTTATAATAAGATTATGAGCAGCGAAAGAGTTTCAACCCGAACTCTTCAAAACTGAGGGGAAAAAATTGTAGCGGAACTGTAGCGAGGTGAGCAAAGTCGAACTCAAATCGAAATTTCATTCGATGGGAGAGTGTTTATGAGAGTGAATGTGAAGTACAGCTGAAAATATTTTTAATTACAAGATCACATTTTAAGCTACGATCTCACGTTATTTCGAAGAGCAGTCAATTTAATTATTTATCATCTAATCTAATTTACATATTTGGGTTGGAAGATTGATATTTACATGAACGTTTCTCGAAATCGATTTATTATTTATTTTGAGATTTTTAAATGTTATTACTGACTTTTTTTCATCAATCATATATAAAGAAGAGGAAAAATCTGCAGAAATCTAATATAATTTTCTCTTCGTTTATTTTTATTTTCAAAAATCGAATATTATTTGCAGATCTATTATTGGATTAATCATTTCTCTTCATCCAATTATTTCATAATCTCTGCATCACGTAACCGAAGATCAAATGGATTGTTCTCCAACTTCGAGAAATCCTATGATTTCATTGCAAACATTCGTTAAACTGTCGTTATAGAAGGGAAATCCTCTTAAAATAGCGTAAACAGAGGAATCGATCGTGTGTTGAGTCACGCGACATTCGAGGAATGGAATCTCGATTTTATCCGGACGATTCTTCATCGAGCCATTAAAACGTAATTGGATCAAGATTTAAGTAGTTAGATTCAGAAGATAATCCTCAAAATGTTCACTATTTTCAAATTTTGAATAAAATCATCTTTGGAAATTCTTATATAAATTTTGAAATTAATTTATCGAGGAATTGTTAATTAAAAGGAATTGAAAAAAGAAGATTTTAATTTCTGTAAATCTGTCCATCTGATTTTCTCCTTAAATGAAAAAAATAGATTTGAGCAAATTTTTTGGAAATTTGTTACAACTGACAACATTGCACAATATTTCGTATTACAATTACTTACACAATTAATTTTTCCAAGGAGATTCAATAACATTCGAGTATACAACTGAATATCCCATAATTGGCTAAACTATAACTAACTCGAGTGCACGACGTTCGGATAGGTAGAGCACATTAACCATTAACACGGTTAACATAATTTATGACTCTGTTCGAAAACATAACTTGCTAATTTATTTACCAGTGCACTTTTAAGTGAAAGCGGGATTTAGAATGTTTATTAACGATTTCAGAACGAACGAAAGATTTTAATTTAACCTTCTGTAATCGAAATTTCATTTATACCTACTATAAGAACAAAAATTATAATTGAATATATCTCTCGAAAGCTAAACGATAAGAACGAATAAATTCAATAAATAAAAGGATTATCTCCAATAATTAACATAATCAATAAGACAATTAAAATATTCTAAAACATTCCACATCCAATAATCTCTCAAATCCTGAAATAATCTAATCCAATCTTCATTCTCTTTCCTTTCGATTGAGAATCAACTCACAAAATTTCTTATTCTTTACGCCCTATATCCCATACAGGGACTCCAATTTCCACGAGGTTGCACGAAAGTCGCGCGAAGCGTTATCTCGGCGGAGGGGAGGGGAGGGGTGGTTAAAGGCCGAGCGAGTCGGGTTTCGTGGTTCTCGATGGAACGTTGTAATTCTACGGAGATAATGATGCATCGGGATCCGTTTAATTTACTACCGTGATTAACGATGGAAAGCGAAGCCAGTAACCGAACATGTATATTTCCTTGGGCAGCAGCATCCACTCGCTCTCTCCCCCCCTCTTGACCTTTACGATGCTCACGTA
>NW_006263408.1:731618-734376 GCF_000469605.1 Apis dorsata
TTAGTGATGGATTGTGCGCCGTTTTGTCCAGTTTCCACCGGCGGATTAAGATTTATCGTTATGTGGGAACTGTGGAAGAGAGACGCAATCGAACGAACGTGAGATCGTGACGAGAGGATGGGAATCGATAATATTTTTTCTGAACAAATTTTCAACGTTGTCAAGAATTTTATAATAATCTATGCGTGTAATTCTTTGGATCTATTTCTACTTTCAATTCGAAATATTCATATAAAATATATATATAAATTATATATAATTATTATAATTATTAAATATATAAATTAAATATAAATTTCGAAGAGTTCGTTGTCCATTATAGAAACACAAGGCTTTTTAGAAACGATTGATCGATTCGAAACGATCGACAGCACATCAATCCGTACGTCAATTTCTGAAGGAGACACCCTCCAGAATTCCAGATGGAATGATGGAACGCGCGATTCTAATCCGAGGTATCCGGAGGTAAGGTATCCGGACCACCCGGACGAATGGAAAGCACGAATGAACGGGCGCCCGTGATGCGCAGGGGAACAGCTTGATGACTAATAGTCCCGTTGCGGTGGAGAGGTTGTCGAGAATTGAGCCGGCAGAACGATCAGGAGGGGAATTCATTGAGGAACTCTCGTAGCTGGCATTTACTCCTAAACGACCTTTCCGTTCATCGGCAACTGTTAATGGAGTGAATCTTGATACCGGGCGATATACAAGCGTCTATTAATTTCCACCTTTAAACGCGGCTTTAAACGCGCGTACCGCGAGAAACAATCGCGCGCGTGTCTACCTTACCGATTGTGCAATTCGACGGGTGCTTGTTCCACGGATCGTATAAACGTTTTGATTACGTTGTATTTAAATGTTTCCACGAAGGAACGGTCAGTTTACGGCTTCTTATCTTCGATTCGACGAGGTCTCTGAGATTAGATTCATAAACTAAGAATGATTATAAATATCTTTGTAATAATTGCGAAAATAAATGTTGTGAAATAACTTCGTCTTAAACGCATTGATCCGAATAATTGTTAAATAATTTTCACGTAATTAATAATACCTCGTATTCAATATTATTGTTCATCATAAAAATTTCATTAAGAAAGGGAGAATGAACAGACTTTTTTCTTAAAAAACCAAATTAAACTTAAATTTTATTCAGAAAATAAGTTCTATATTCTGTAACAATTTCACTCGTATAGTAGCTATACAAAATATTTGCACATTTCAATGTAACTCTACTTTCGCCATTTCTAACTAATCCATAATGTATATCGATATAAACTTTTAGATATTTTACAATCCAACCTAAAACAATCCATTCCCTCAAAACGTTCCCACACGATACAGGAAACGGGCAACCCAACAATTAACTGAAAAATGGTACCACAACATAACGTCACTCGCCCTGCATTCCAGACCACGTTTCGCGACATTTCTCCGCGGATCAAAAACATCGAAGCGCTTCCTGGTTTCTGCCTCGTTCCTCCCCACGAACAAGGCGATAATCATCCTTCGAGCGGCGGACAAGAACGACCAGAAACAGATATTCCAGTTCTTCTGTTGCCCGAACGGAAACAGAGAGGATGCCGGCTCCTCGAACGAAATCACGCGGTCGTGGCGAGAGTGAAGATCGGCCGCGGAATTATTATCATGCAATTGCTGCTCGTCACTCAAGTTATTTTTATCGCGTTTCTGCATATGTTTCGAGAAATTTGGAGCGGTTAGAGATGAAATTTTAATTTTGGAGAAATTGTTCGAGAGATTAAAATGCGATTTAATTGAAATCGCTTCGAATAGCGAATTTTGAAAGAGAATGTCTACATTCTTCTTGTCTTTTCTATTCAAAATCAATTATCCACGAATTAACTATAATTTATCCAGTTTTCGATATATTCAAGATATAATAATATTGACTGAAGAAAGATAAAAACTCACGTCAAAGCAACTTGGAGCATCATAAATATCACAATATCAAAGCCATAATCATGTGAAATAGAAAAATTTTATAACTTTATAAAATCCTAAGTACACAATCGTCAAAAAATATTTCATAAACTATCTTTTCGCCAATTATTATTTTCTCAGACATCTGATCAGCGTTTTCCAAGAACTCGTGTGTCCCTCTCGGAGAAAAAGAAAGTAAAAGGATGAGAGAGGAGGACGACAAGACGACTACGAGTCCTCGAGCGGTGGAGGAGGAGGGGAGAGGATGGATAGACGTCCGTTCTCGAGGCAGCAGGTCGCGTGGCCTTCGACGTGCACGGAATGATGCGTCGAATCGATCGCTTCGAGGCAAGATGGATCTCGGATATCTGTGTGCGTCGTAACGAAACGGCGGATCAAGGAAAATCGCCGGTTCTTTGGCGGCAATTAAACTCGAAGATGCTCGTTGGTGGTTCGGCTGGAAGCAGCAACGGGGGGTCCTTTTACTGAGCTCGAGGGGAGAAGAGGATAATGTGGATGGATAATCGCGCTAATGACCGAGTTTACGGCGAAATAGGTGGTTTCTTTTTCGATTTCGTGGAGGAGAAACACGCTTACGAAGAAGCGCCGCTTTTGGCCGTTGAAATTTCTCAATTCAGATCATTGAGGGGAGCTTGGACATCAATTTAAAATAATGCGATTTCCTGAAGCGATTTTGCTGAAAGGGTAAAGAAGATTGTTTCCATGATTATTATAAATGATTGAAGTGAAGAGTGATTGATTGATCAAAATTAATTGAAAAAGTATTTTATTAAATATTATACCTGAAACTATTTATAAT
>NW_006263408.1:734603-738269 GCF_000469605.1 Apis dorsata
TAATTGAAAAAGTATTTTATTAAATATTATACCTGAAACTAGATGATTTATAATATATTTTATAATTTGATAAATCTCGTTATAAATTTATTTTGATTACTTCCATATTAAATATACGTATAATATAATTTATGAACAAATTGGTCAAAATTAATTGAAAAAGTATTTTATTAAATATTATACCTGAAACTAGATGATTTATAATATATTTTATAATTTGATGAATCTCGGTATAAATTTATTTTGATTACTTCCATATTAAATATACGTATAATATAATTTATGAACAAATTGGTCAAAATTAATTGAAAAAGTATTTTATTAAATATTATACCTGAAACTAGATGATTTATAATATATTTTATAATTTGATGAATCTCGGTATAAATTTATTTTGATTACTTCCATATTAAATATACGTATAATATAATTTATGAACAAATTGGTCAAAATTAATTGAAAAAGTATTTTATTAAATATTATACCTGAAACTAGATGATTTATAATATATTTTATAATTTGATGAATCTCGGTATAAATTTATTTTGATTACTTCCATATTAAATATACGTATAATATAATTTATGAACAAATTGGTCAAAATTAATTGAAAAAGTATTTTATTAAATATTATACCTGAAACTAGATGATTTATAATATATTTTATAATTTGATGAATCTCGGTATAAATTTATTTTGATTACTTCCATATTAAATATACGTATAATATAATTTATGAACAAATTGGTCAAAATTAATTGAAAAAGTATTTTATTAAATATTATACCTGAAACTAGATGATTTATAATATATTTTATAATTTGATGAATCTCGGTATAAATTTATTTTGATTACTTCCATATTAAATATACGTATAATATAATTTATGAACAAATTGGTCAAAATTAATTGAAAAAGTATTTTATTAAATATTATACCTGAAACTAGATGATTTATAATATATTTTATAATTTGATAAATCTCGTTATAAATTTATTTTGATTATTTCCATATTAAATATACGTATAATATAATTTATGAACAAAAAATATCGATGATTCGTAGATATATATACATATATAAATGTGTACAGAACGGAATCGAGCGAATCAGAGAGGAAATTGGCGGTGCAAACAAAATCAGCGACGCATCACCTCCACCATGTTGACAAACATTTCCAAAGTTGGACGTATCGTCTCGAAAGCTGTCAGGCTGGATTTTCAAAGGATCGAAGAATCGCGACGCGAAACCTCGGGGGATCCCTCGACGCGACTAGTCGCCACTTCCTAGCAATCGGGACGAATCATGTAATATGTATGTATCGATCGAAGAGACGAGGCTCGGGCAACGAGCGAAGAAATACCTCGGTTTTTGCCCGCTCATGACTCGTCCAAGCCAGATCTTTTTATCATCGTGCAATGACCGGCGGCCTTGCTTGTTTACAAATTGATCGTGTCGGTGAAACGGGATTCGGAACGCGGTATCGATTTGAACGAGAATTCGAGTTCTTTTCATAATTTTTCAATATGGCGATAAGGTTTAGATGAATCATTTCTTATTCAGGTTATGTAAAATACAGTATGCACATAATAATATTATTTATATAAAGTGCAAAGAACGTGCAAATTCCTTTCCTTCTTGCATATGAAGGATAGGATAAAATATTTTCTCATTCCTAATATCTGAAAATAATAATAACTTGATATTTCGAATTCAATAATATTCCTGTGTAGATAAATTTTGACATAGAAATTATGATCTTGAGAATTATATTAGGGCATATATATGATCTATGATTAAGATCGTTATGGAAAAAAAAAAATTACGATCTATTTCGATATTAACATACAACAAGATAAGAGGTACAAGCAGATATCTCAATAAATAGAATTTACGTGATTTAATCTAATCGAAGAAAAGTTGATGAATAATATTTCCAATATAGGATATGTGCATAAATAATTTTCGACATGCCATAATATTTTATCACATTGACGAAGAATCTCGGTTTCCCTCGGTACAACAGGTGGTTTTAGAGGCATGTTGTGAAAGGACGATAACTCGCAATTATACACCATCGTAAAATATCATACAATATCTCTTCCGTCGGGAGGATATTGATTAATGCGATAAAAATCGGGAAAGAACTCGTCCCATCGACAAAAAATTCCATTTCCACGTGGCGGATTCGGATAGTTTTCCGCTTGCTTTCACGCAAAACTCGTCCAATCGTCCTCGAATAATCTTGTCGCGCTTTCACACGTGCATCTGAGTTACGGGGTCTGACGTGGGCGGCGACACTTTTTCCGCTCTCCGACCCGCGAAATACGAGCGCACGAATTCGCACGCCAATGGACACCTGGAAACTGGTTCGTGGAAACGGCGACAACAGTTTCGCCGATCTTTACGATACCCTCGTTCGAATCACACTCGCGATAGAAATGAACACTCGATTTGTTATACTTTTCTCTTTTCTTCTTTTCTGATTTTCTGATCTTTGCCAGAAGAATTTTTCAAATTCACATTTATTATTCGAATAAGTAATTTTTTTATGTGTATTAAGTATTTATATTTATATATTAATATTTATGTAATATAATATATATTATATTAATTAAATTTTGATAAACAATTGTTCTTTTTCTATTATATTCATTGTTGTTAATTATATTTATTGGTTACAATTTTTTATGTCAATGAAAGATCGTTCTTTCATATAATGCAATCTTTTTTAAAAAGTTTAATAGAAAATTGTATTAATTTTACAATATATATATATATTGTTGAACTTTAAATATATATAAAAAAAGTACTTGAATTTATAATATATTTGCTTTTTTATAACAGAATAACAGAATTTGCAAGTTTTAAATTGAAGTGCAACAAATATTATTCAATAATATATTTAAAGAACTGATTATTTTTCTATTAAAATTACACTTTTTAAATCATTTACATTATCACAATTTAATAACTGACTCGTTTATTAAATTTTATGTAAGTGCATTTATATCAAAGTAACAATCAATAAGAAACTTTAAAATCTTTCTGACCACAAAATTATATTACAAAGTAAAAAAATCACGATACAAAAAAAAAAAAAGAATACAGGAATATAGATATTAAATTGAATGAATAGATATATCGGGATTCAATTATCCAAATGGCTGCTCGAAACTGCAGAGATATTCACTGAACTTTCCACCACGATAGATCCCCGTATCTTTCTCATATTTTAACACGAGTCCGACTTCTCTTAACAACTGGCCGTCCCGCAACACGGTGCTCGTTTCGTAAATAAATGGCAATAAACATGCGACCGACACGGTCCCCACAGAAATCGAAATCATCGTCAGGCGAAATAAGTCGGAGAAAGTTTAATTATCCGCGTTGGATCGCGCGTGCGCGGCACGAACGCCGCGCGAAATTTAAACCGCGGCCCTCGCGTTTAACGGGGCAATAAGAGCGATGCTGAAAAGATTTCGACGAGCGGACCTTGTTGTCACGGAAACAGCTCGAGAGAGCTGAGAGGAGGTGGGACCCATCGGCGCGTTTTAGTTCTGTCGCGTTTAGAACTGATAAAAGCCGAATAAAAATCCGTCAGAATCGGCGGAGAAAGCGGCTAGTCGTTGAGGACGCAGCTCTCCGTAGGGGGCCCAATAGACG
>NW_006263408.1:738370-739484 GCF_000469605.1 Apis dorsata
AAATGGAGGAAGCGGACCAATCGCTAGGCTATTGACGAGGCATCGAAGAATTTTTCTTCAGCGAGAGAACTTGAATGGGGTATATGCACGTATACATAGGTGAATGAAAATAGTTGGCGATCAGTGGGAAGTCTTTGACGTTCTTAGAAATAAATTTGTAAGATTGTAGATGCTTATCTCGGATGTAAAGATAAAGTTGCTGATAGTTTTAACGATTGGAGTTTTTTACGAATAATAATTCCTGCCTTTGAAGTGGCCTCTCTCTTCAGCCAAGTTCTCGACTAGATTATGGGACTCGATGTCGAGTGTTCTGACAAGTGTTGAAGAGAAGGAAGTGGATGGATAAAATTATTATTTTGCGTTTAAGTACTGGAGATTTTAACGACCGATAAAGTGAGCGTGAATATAATAATGGAAGAAATATCTGCGAGTTATACACTTTTCACTGTCTATTTTAATTACGTATTAATGATATTTATAAACGTGAAACTTTCAGCATCAATTTAATTTTCCACCGAGAACGATTCATCGACGAAAAATCTTCAAAATTATATATATATATATATTCCATTTTAAAAATCGTTTTAAAAATTTCCGTGAACCAAAGTTTAGCTTTAATTAAATTACAGTTACCATATTATAATTCGTAAAATAATATTTATCTTAGCGAGAATTTTCGATTAAATTTTATATACTATTCAGTTATTAAAAATTAAGATTCGCCAAAAGGGGCGAATCTCACGAGGGAAACAAACGCTTCTTACTCCACTTGTTCATTATTCGATAAAATGTCGCGGAAACGTTAAAGGTGACAAGATGAATTATACACGGGGACGTGAGTTGCATTCGTGGTCGACAAAGATGCAACTAACAGAGTATCCTGGTTGTCAGGTGGCCTATACGGCGATAATATACGGCGAACGATCTTTTGTACGTTAATGCGCGACTGGTATCCCGATTTATTTAAAATGGAAAGTAAACCCATTAATCGATATTTAAAATTATATTTCAAACTCGATAAATACTTACTAGAAGAATTATCACATAATTTAACAAAAAAAAAAAAAAATGATAAAAATCTCGATCTTATATCAAAATATTTTTCAAAATAGAT
>NW_006263408.1:739680-744612 GCF_000469605.1 Apis dorsata
ATAGATTTTTGCACATTTTTAATGATCGAAGGAAAACAAATTTTTGACAACTCCTTATATTATATATTTAATATAATAATCATATATATTTAACAATGATAAGCGTCCTTGAGCTAGCAATTGATTTCTCGCCGCGCACAATGGCGCTGTGGGGCTGGAAGCGTAAGGAATTCTCCTCGCCCACGTGGTCGCCGTGTAAGCCACACGTTCCTCGCTTTCGATTTCCTCTGGAACGCTCTCAGTTTCACCGGCCTCCTCGTCTCGAGGGGAAGGGGAAGAAAGAAAAAAAGGAGAGAGGCGCAGAGTGTATATCAATGGGGATGGCGATGATCGAAACGCGATAAATCGTGGCGCGGTATCCCGGCGCGTAGCCCAGGTTTGATCGTGCGATGCGGTTTCGTTCTCTTGGTTGGACAGGGAACGGGGTCAAAGGACGAAAGCCACCACCGTGGGATCCCCGGTGCGAGATAAACACCGGGCTCCGGCAGAGCAAATCGGGAAGGAAGGAGAGCCGGTCTCCGGTTTCTAATGCCAGTCTTCCAGGAACCCGTGGAACCTCCTCGAGATCGTTCGAATATATGAATGTCTTATGAGGGAAGCGCACACACACACACACATTCATGAGGGGGAGACAAAAAAGGAGGATGGAAATGTAGCGAACGGTCTTCTCCCCTTAGGGGAGCAGATTCGAATCTCTAAAATATTTTACACGGAACTATAATAGAAAGGGATTTTATAATGCAACTTATTTCAGTTTATATTTCAACTCGTTTTGAAAAAACGAAATAATATGAATTTTAAAATTTTCAGATATAAATCAAGTTATCACTCGAAGATAGCAAATGGATAATTGGCGTTAGAACTGGGAGAGAATTGGTCCACGATCTTGCACGAGCGATATTGCGATTAATTAGAGGATCCAGCTGCGAACAGAGGCCAAGCCCTAAGGCTTTAACGATCTACGAACGAAAATGTAGCAATGTAACCAGTGATCGTATCCGGCCGACGTGTCTCCGTTTCCCCGCGTTTCTCACGGGGCTCGTGCAGAGAACGAGGGCCCGAGCCGCCACGAAATCGGTCAGGGAAACTAGTGCAGCAGAGGCATGGAGCGGTGACACGACGAAGACGACTATCGACGCCGACGACAACCGGTGGGACGGCGAGAACCGTGCGCGGCCGCCGCTATCGGCGTCACGATCCCGTAACAGTGCCACGGCCTCGTGGCTCGCCTATACACGCTGGCTTTTCGAGTGATCGTAAATTGTTTCCACGGTTAATCACGCATACTCGTAGAGGGAAGCTCTCTGGGTAAATTTTAATAAGAACGTGTAGAACGAATGTGTGCTTTTCAAAGGAAAAGTGAGGTTAGGTCAGCGTGTAAATAAATAAATATGGGAATAGAATAATATGGATTCGTGTTAAAATTGAATAGGTAATTTAGGTGCTTAGAAAATAAACTTGGATTTATTGAAACTGCGTTTCATTGTTAAATAATACCAAGCAATAGTTTAAGAATTTATATAAGAATTAATTTAGAATAAGTAAGTTCAGAAAAATTCTAATATCGCGAATAAAGTCTCTTAACTTTCAACAGATTTAGAATATATTACGTTTAAGAAGAGAGAGGTTATGAAATCCTTACACACGAAGATGCAGTCGAAAGAAACTCACAAGAAACTTTAGACGCTCATTTTCCACGATCAATCACAATTTACATTTCAATTTACCTGAAAACATCATAAACTGAACCTCCTCTCCGGGATCTATTACACCGAACGATCGATAAGGGAACAGGAGATCGTAAACCTGTGGAATATTCGACTCTCCGACGGGTCAAATTATTCACCGAGGACACCTCTTGTGCGCGTGCGCGCGCGAGAGAGGCAAGGACGGTTTAAGACGGCGAGGAAAGGAGGTGGAATCGGGCAGATCGAGAACCGTGCGATCGTGTGACGGGCCTCGTGTGTCGACCGGTCACGATCTAAGACCCCGCCAAGGCTCGAGGGAGACTTTGCCTTAGGCCGCGTTCACACCGCACATCCTATGATTCACCGCGCCATCGATGCATCTTGCATCCGATTTTCTCCTCGCGCTCGTGGCTCTCCCCTTCGTCGAATGTGGAACACCGAACGAATCACGAAAACGTTGCTTTTCCCTTTCCATTCGCGCTTGCTTTACAAGTCTAAAACGCGGGCAGAAACATTCGTGGATTCCCACGAAAAATCCCACGAGATGCTGCTTCTTTAATAGTTTTCACCCTTAACCAGTGATATTTAAATGCCTCGCCGTTACAGCCGCGGTTAATCATCGTAATTACCGGTTGCACGTGTCAGAAGTATAGAGTTTTTCTATCGTTATTTATGTACCACGAGCGTAACGCTGAACCTCGTACATATACCCGTCCGTGTAATCTTTTTCTATCGCTGTATTATATGTAAGAGGTTATATATACTACTGTTCGTAAGTCATACTGCTATCTTAATGGGTTTAAGATAGGGATAATTGAACGTTTTAATTGTGGAACGAAGTTGACATTATAAATGACCTTTTTCACCTATACGTATTACGTACCAATAAGTATTTATAAATATTTCAATAGGAAATAATTTCTTTCGTATTCTCCATTTCTCACATTTCTCCAAATATAAACAATATATAACAAAATCTTAATTTTTCATATGAAGAATGCTCCTTTAATATTAATCATTTAATTACTTATCTATTTTTACTTATCTTGCTTATTCTTGCAAATTCAAAAATCAAAACAATTATTTTATTCTATTTATTTCTGAAATCATCTTCTTCTTCCAATGCTATAGAAACTATATATCATCTATATACCAAAACATAATAATTATATACCATAAAACCTATGAAATAACACCAAAATTAACCTCTCCACCAATTCCAAAAGTGGACATCCTCACGGTCCCGTTTTCGAGAGGCTAAGCCCCGGTGAAATCGCGTGGCAAGTGACATTACCGATGACATTAGTCCGATCCACTCGAGAAATCAATATCTCGGAAAGAAACGTGACCAATAATCCCGATCCCGGGATTCATTATCGACCTTTCAGCCGCTTCGTCCCCAGCTACGTGAAATGCTTGACCGCTCGTCGTGAATCGTGACGAGTGGCGGAAAGCGAAAAGAGAAGGACCGGCCGCCCTCGCCGCCAGGCGGCAGCACCGGCGAACGCCTACTTCAGATCGTTCCCCGGACTTCAACTTGAATCACGTAGCGCACAAGTTCGGGACCGTTTTCGCTCCGTTGCGCCCGGCACACCCACGAGTTCCCGACGATAACGACCAAACGTATTGTACAAGTATACTTGCAACATCGAACTATTAGATGCCGAGCTGAATTGGCGAGCGAATTAACTGCCATTCGTGGCGATTCGACACGCTGAGCAATTGACCGACTATTGCATATAACATTACATTTTTTTTGAAACGTTTCAAAGAAGTTTGGGAATTTTTAATTTTGCCGAGAAATGAAAGCTCGTTATGTGATATTTAATATTTTCAGAAATATATCTTTTTAAAACTGTTAAAAATAAAAGTATATAAGTGTATATATATAAGTATATAGTATAGTAATAGTATATATAATATAATATATTATATATAAGTATAGTATAGTAAGTATATAAGTGTGAATGGAGGAGATGCTCGAGTGAATTTTGAAGATGGAAAATTATTCCTTTCCTTTTTTGTTTTTATCATCAATTTTCTATATAAATCCAGCCACAAATACGAATCCTCATCGATATCGCGTTTCGGGCGGACAATCGATTTGCACGGAATTCGATTCAGAGTCAGAGTTCGCGGAAGCCCGCGTATGAAAAACTTGCAACAAAGACTGATATCAAAGACTATAATATACACGTTATCGTAATGCATAGGATTCCTGTTTCAATCCTGTTGTCCTTCTAGGAGCGTACACAAGCCGAGACGGGATCCCGGCGAGTATTATCATTTATCTACGTCCCGATGCTACGACATTTATCTGACGTAGTAGGAGGATATACCCGTGAGAATGCATTCCGCTCATCGATCACGGGCTAACTTTGCTACGGTATCGTCCGACATCTTTTGAATCGCGAAACACATTCCAATCCTACTTTTTCATTTCTTTCGACGGCGAACTTGAATTTAACTGATTTTTTAATTATTTGCAATGATAAAATATTATATTTTTGATTCATCGAATGGTGAAAAATTGTTTTGGATTTCGAAGAAAATTCATTAGACAAAGAGAAGGTGAAATGAGGATCCTTGTATTTATATTACGATGGAGGAGAAGTGTTTCTTTGAAAAAAAAAAAAAAACTCAATTAATTTTTAAAAAAATTCGAATAATTTCGCCTTTTTATTGCAGGTAAATGTCATCACTTTAAGAATATTTTTTTTTTTTCAAAGGAATATATTTTACTTCGTTCTTGCGTAAAAACATCGTGAATAAACGCCGCATTAATCTTCATTTTATTTCTATAATTATGACATATATTCACGTATGCAATATCTCGTTATTCTCGTAGGCAAGTCAGTCATTTGGATACATGAAAGCATGAAAGTTTATCAATCATTCGGACGACGAAACAAACGACTATGGCTCGAATTACAAAGTAGCAGTTTCAACAATCGGCAATTTCCATTCCTCTCTGTGTATCTATCCTCATTCTTCGATCAATTAGAGTAAAATCCGGTTCAAATGTGCAACATCATTGTTTTTATTGAAGAGATGAATAAAAAAAAAAAAATATTATTACTAATTAACTTGTGAAAGTTGTCACCATTTCACAATAATTTTCACAATCGTTAATAAAGAATATTCTTTGATATTCTTAATAACAATTTTTATTACAACAATCCTATTATCTTATCTAATTACTTTCATATTGTGTTCCTTTAAAGAAAATATATATATATATATA
>NW_006263408.1:744799-746822 GCF_000469605.1 Apis dorsata
CAGAAATAATGTTAACAAAGGAGCATTAAAGAAAAAAAAGTTCACAGTCAACCCGAATATAAAATAAAACGGCGACGAGACAATGGACCCGTCGCCAATTACAATCACAAAAAGCAACATTAAACTAATGAGATGATAGATTATCGGTTTTTAATAATCCGTGGAAAAATGATAAATTTCTAGTGAGTTGAACAATAGTATCTCGAACGAGATGAAAATATTGTGATCTTCAACAAGTGCGATAGAATGGAAAAATCATGGATAAATATAAGAGTCATAAGTCATCACGGTTGGAAAACGACTCGAAAGAATTAGGAAACGATAGATTTTCAGATGATAAATTCGTATGTAGAAAATATAGAAAAATCTCTAAGCTGCAAAGGTACAGAGAACAATTTCACTCCAACTTTCCAAATCTCGCAAAAACACAAGAAACCCAGATGACGACAGAGAGCTGCGGCAACTCGCCGCACAATGGGGCATCGATCAAACCTCGGTCAACCATTCCGCCCACGCACATTATACACTCTTTATTAATGTTTTATCGCCATCGTTTTCACAATGATAATCTCGATTCTATCCAATCTCCAATTATAAAAACAGATTTAGTTTAGATGAAAGGAAAAATAGGTAAAGTATTTAAGAAAGACTTCGATGATTTTTTTTTTTTTAATGTGCCCTCAAGAAAGTTACTAATCTAATCTAATTCGATGTAAACTATGAAATTAGGTAATTAAGTAAATTTTTGATTCATTAATTTACGTTGAGTTTGATTCAGTCACTTTGAATGAAAGTTAAATAAAAACTTATTTAATTGTTAGATAATAAAATCCAATAGTTTTCATTGGATTTGGACTATTTTTTTAATGAATTATTAAGTAAAGACTTTGACAAAAAATTGAAAAAATGATTAAGATCCAAGGATAATATCTTTTATAAATAATTATTGAAAAATATTATTGCAGCCAGAATTGAATTGAAGAGATGAATTATGAATCATCTTTTTGTTTTGTAACAACATTATCATAAATGAAAAATCTTCTTTTGTTATATTACTTAAAAATTTCGACAAGAATAATGCCACGAATTAACTTCTATTCAATTGCAATTTGAATATGATATATTTAAAAAAATTTAAAGAAAACTCAAAACTCAAAAACTTATTAAAAAAAACAATATTTATATGAATAGTACCATAATATTTACATTTTTAAAAAAAAAACACTTTTAAAAAAAAGACATAAATGTAGAAAGAGATTACCTGTTATAAATATATAATCATATACATTTACAGAATTCTGAATCATCTTTTTGTAGCAACATTATCATAAATGAAAAATCTTCTCTTTTTATATTACTTAAAAATTTCGACAAGAATATGCGAATTAACTTCTATTCAATTGCAATATGAATATGATATATCTAAAAAAAATTAAAGAAAACTCAAAACTCAAAAGCTTATTAAAAAAAAAGAATATTTATGTGAACAGTACCATAATATTTACATTGATACATCGACAAAAACTCCTATTAATATTATCTTCTTTCATTTTTGAAAACACTTTTAAAAAAAAAAAGACACATAAATGCAGAAAGAGATTAACAATTATAAATATATAACCATATACATTTACAGAATAATCTTAATTTTTTTTAATATCTTCTGAAAAAATTTCATTCCAAACAATTAACGATTCGGCTGAGGTGCCATTTCCAAGAATTGGACAAGGATAACGACACTCGAGCGAGCATTATATACTCTCCATTAGCGAAACCTTCCCCGCAAAGCGATCCAGGGCCGACGAAGCTAGGTGGACTATCGGTTTCCAGGTCGTCGCGCGTGACGGAACACCGGCGGCACTTAGAAGGGCGCACTCTTGAGAGGCGGTTGAGAACGCGAGACGTGGCCTCCGGTGGCTGGCATGGAATATGCAAAACGCCGTTCGTTACGCGCTCGCATAAAAATCCGTCTAATGCCGCGCTCGACTGGCAGCCGTGCGCCACGGGAACGCCGTGCCTGCCC
>NW_006263408.1:747090-758363 GCF_000469605.1 Apis dorsata
GTAAGGAAGATCGGATTTTTTTTTTTCAGGGCGGAATTCGAAGTTTCGTTGGATTTTTGGTATGATAAATGATATCAGAGGTTGGAAAGATGATGGCAATTGGGGAACACGAAAGACCGGAAAATTTTAAGAATCGTGATAAAATGAGAAATCGAATTTTTGCCTTTAATTGTTAAGAATACGATTCTTATTGGTTTAGTAAAAATATCAAGTTATCGATCATTCAAGTTATTGCAAAAAATTAAGGCAAAAAATTTAAAATATAATTTAATTAAATATTTAATATAAAATTCATTGTAATCGAAATAGTCAGAAATGTCAAGATGCTCGTCATAGGTAAGGAATTATAAAATTTTTCGTTAACATGTGATTGTAAGAATAACAAAAGAAAGAATAAAGAAAAGTTATTCTTGAAATTGGTATTAATTCTGGAGCCATTAATCGATTTGAATTACTCGTTCATTTCACAATTTTGCACCACTTTGATTCTCCCTTTAATAACTCTCCCTCTTAATTTCGTTCCTTCTTACTTAACCCTTTTAATCATCTTCCCCACAAAGTAACAATAATTCCAACTCCTTTAGATCCTCGAGACTTTCTTTCTCCTTCTCTCCTTTTAAAATAGCCTTCCACTTTCAGCTACACCTTTTATCTTCACCCCATCTTTTCCTTCGTCACAATTTACTTTCTCCTTCCAACTCTCACCTCTTTTAATTCTCATCCCCCCCCTCCACACGAATCTCTTCAGAAGCCGACCGACCGATCGACGAACTAGAAGGATCCACAACAACGACTTCCGTCCGTCATGAGCGAACAGCTCGGTACACTATGAATTCTGTTATGAGAGCGGTCGATACATATTCATGACTGAATTCATTTGCTGAGAACGAGGAGGAGGGCAACGTCTCATCGCGGCGGTCCACTCCTTCTTCTCTTTCTCTCGGCTGCTCTCCGTCGAGCCCTTTTCTATTCATTATATTTCGCATAGAATCAACAGAGAAAGAAAAAGAGAGAGAGAAACAGCGCGGTTCGCCGTCCACCGAGTATGTTACGCGTCCCTAGCAATTGATTTCAAAGCGGACCGCCCATCGTTCTCCGAATAAAACATGAGGAAAATATTTTCATTCGAATTACATCGCTCCACCTACGTGGCGACCACGTGACCCCGTGAACGCCAATCACGCATCTCCGATTCTTGCGGTTACGCGCGACGAGGATCCGTAAAGTTTTTCAATTTAGAAGACTTACAATGGTTTCGTAAATTATATCTTTGCGATTCGATTATTTTCTTAAGTATATTTGTATGGAATAACATATGATAGCATTTCTGAAATATCGATTTAATGATTTTTTCCAATTCTTTTTCAATGAATGATTCTTTATTGAGAAAATTTTATCTACAATTTTTCTCGAGAAGTACTCTTATTTCTAGATAAAAATATATAAACGATTTATATATATATTTATATTTTTTTTTTACAATATTGAGTCTACATAGATCATTTATATTTATATTTCATGTAACTATTTGATATTATATCGATATTATAAAGTGTGAAGCCTTAGGAAAATTCACTTTAGTTGAAGATAAAGTTTATCGAAAAGAAATTAAATATTTATAATCTTTGCTAAGATTGAATCTATATACATGAATAATAATCGTTGTTAGATATTAATTCTGTTCGAAAATCAAGAATTTATGGATAAAGAAAGAAATATAACAATTTGACTCAGAAAAATTCATGATTCAAAAATAAAAATGATTCTTTACCGAGTTCGAATATTTAATTTCAACGTAATAAGATAATTTTGAAGATAAACAATTTTAATGCACGATCAGAGAATTTTTGTCCAACGATTTTGAATGAGAAATTTTAACGAGTATTGATATAACGGAACACGTTGCGCGTGGGAAAAGAAGCATGTGAGATCGAAGGTGTTTAAGAGAGATCCCATCGACGGCAATTGTTCAATTTAACGGCGTAATGGGCGTTCACACGAGTCACCGACGTTGTCTTAAAGGGCTGTTAAGGCGGCTACCTAAGTGCAGCGGAACAAATTAAGGTTTGAGTGGTGCCAACCTTGGTTTCTCTCTTGCCAACCGTTGAAAATATATCAACTATGACGGGTAGGACAAATTTGAATTTTTGTATTTAAAATGATACTCGATCACGATCACTCTCAATTTGTTACTTAAAATTAAATGTTATTTTTCTTTATCTTTCTGTGTCTTTTTTTTTAATCTAATTTCTTGGTATTTAATTTATCGAAGCTTTTTCTTCATTTTTTAAAAAAGAATTATAAATAGCTTATATATTTATTATATTTATAATATTTTTTTCAATATGCTTCGGTATTTAATTTAGTTTTTAATTTTTTTTTTTTTCGTTTCAAATATTGTTATCGACTATTTCTTAATCTACTTTTTCTATTTATAATTATTCCATTTTCATCTTTTCAAATTTCTCATTCCTCCATTCCCCCTTATTCATTTACATTTCACCATACACTCGTTTATTTATACACGTTTAAGGGGAAATATTTATATACTAAATTATGAGAAGCTAAGTTGGAATATTATAATGTTATTGACTCACGTGCTGCTCTCTTAAATATATTCATAGTGGGTTTCTGCCACTGGTACATACCTGAAACAAAACGAAAGAAAACATTCTTAGTAACAATGTGCGCAAGTGGCGAGTTATATATAGAAACCACGATCCAACCACGCGAAGAGATCCACACGGAGTGAATGCATATTCCTGGCGAAGTGCCACGTTTAAAATAACATTATGGAGGAATTGACAAGAAACAAAGTTACTAGAGACGTAAGTAAGTGCGTTTTCTGGGGTCTCTGCACCGAGAATGTTTTCCAATTTATATATTTCATTTTATATTTCCATATTGAAATTGGGGGAGGGGGTATAGTATATTACGATTAATAATAATTATAAAAATTGAGTTTACTTATTTTAGAAAGATTTTAATCGTACTTAATTTATTTGGAGTTTTAATTTTAAGATTGATAAAATGAATTATTGCAATTTCATCGATTGTTCATATAGGATTAATAATTATAAGAATATTAACTTTTTTAAAATTAAGATTGATTGGAAGATATTTAATGATAATTTCTCATGGGTTTTAAACGTATCCTCTTTCCAATATTTCTTTCATTTCTTCAAAATATGCATTTATTACGTATCATTCATCATTTTTCTAATAAAAATTAAAATCAAGTAGTAAGAATAAATCATTGAAAGAGACGAAACTTTCATATTACTTTCAATTCAATTGTGATACACAGATTAACCAAATTACTTCCTCATTACAAACGTTTAAATCTTTATATAAATTCCCACTCGTACTTACTTTCCCCCCATTATGCCAACTTTTAAAATTTCGTTGCCCTGATTTTAATTTTCTAAAACTCTCCAACCATTCCACCTGTTATCTATGATATCTCTATTGTCTTGAAATTAAAATGAATTAGAACGCTCGAAACCGGAATCAAAAGTCTAGAAGTTTCTCTTCCATCCTTATAAAGAATTCCAATCTCGTCGATTTGCGAAATCGCGGGTACAGGTACCGGTACGCTTCGCACTCTATCTCACACCTACGAGCCGACTTTCAATCTACACATTCGAGAGTCCTCGAGAATCTCACAGCACAGGTGGGCCCCCCATTACACAACGAAATACGACACGAAATATAACGTCATTCATCCTCGAAATTCGCGCGAGAATACGGGTTATGCAAGCTTTGGCGCCGTTTCCTCTTCGATAAGTACAATGGCGCCTGGAATTATTCCAATTATTCGAAGAGAGAGCCTCTAGAAATTAATTGTTCTCTCGTAGAGAAGTTTGGAATTTTGTTCGATGATAACGAATGAAATGTAAATAGTTTTCAGAAAGTTGGAAATTTTCTTGGAGCTTTGCTGCAAGTAGAAATTTGTTTAAGATAATTTTTGATTTGGATGATTCGGTTTTTCGATATTAAATCAAGAAATTTCCATAATTGCGTCTTCATTGTATCAGAATTTTTGTCAAAGAATGAATAAGGAATTCAATTCTAAAAACATCTCTCTTGAAAATAAGAAAAAAAAAGAGAATTGATTTATGCAAGAATAAATATTAAAAAGTCAAAAAGTATTCAGAAATATAATAAAATTATACATCATAAATATGATTATCATTTTCATTACTGTTTAATGAATCGTATAAATTTAACTAATTACAAAGTGTTTGCTGACACGTATATTCTGAAAAATATCTCTCACGAATTAAACTAAATAATAACTCGACAGTCTCTTTTGAATCAAACACACGCAACGTATCAAAGACTCTGTCTTTGAATCGTCTTGACATCTCTCTGTCTTTGAAAGTGTTATATTACAGGGAATCGAAGAATTACAGGTTTCGTGTAATTCCTCCCTGAAAACGAGAGAGAAAGAGAGATACTCGATTTCTACGCTGAAAAGCGGGAAGCCATTTTCACTTAACATGTTGTTACATTTTGCTCCACGTGCCACTTTTTCCCTCGCTAATCGCGCGACGAGAGCCGTGCTAATTTCACACTCTCTCCCCTCTCCTCCAGTGAAACCGCCGCCTCGCCATACAAAATTCATCGTCTCGAAAACAGAGCTGATTTCACTGAACTTCCCTTGATTTGCGAACCGTCCCTTCTCCTCCCCCCAAACCTCGAGCTTTGAGAGACAAAGTTTTGTTTTCAGTGAAAACAACGAAAGATGTGGCGCAATATTATGTTAGCGAAGAACAACTTCTTTCGAGGATGGAACAATTTTTTTGTCGAGCACGATACGAGATGTTGTGCGGGTAAAAAGTTTGCAGATTATATTTTAAACATTTCCATAAAACCGTATATTATTAGCAAAAAAAAGTGATCGATTTCTATTGATTTAAAATTGATGGAAAATATTAAATTTTTAAAAATTCATTTTTACGAAGCGTAATGAATTCATCTTTTTAATAAGTTTAATAAGTTTATATATTCGTATTGTCTTATTTAAATATTTAAAATGAATGGTTCGAGTAAAATAACAACTGCGACATCGAGAATCTTATTTTATAGTATACATCACAATTCAGAGAAAATTACAGGATTATCTTACAAGGAAATTCAAATTAAATTAAAAATTCTGATTTTTAATGAAAGTATAGAATAAAAATTTATAATTTCTTTTTCAATCTCTTTGCATAATATAAAATATATAGTTCAAGTAAAATAACAACTGCGACATCAAGAATCTTATTTTATATTATATCATAAGTCAGAAAATATTAACAGGATTATCTTACAAGGAAATTCACTTAAATTAAAAATTCTGACTTTTAATGAAATTTTTAATGAATTTGTATAGAATAAAAATTTCTTTTTCGATCTCTTTGCATAATAATACCTTCATTAAGCTTAGACTCACAATTCTTTCGTACAAATTTTGAATTCACATATGACAAACATCCTATAAATCCAAGAATAATAAGAAGCATATCAAAGAATTTCAGAAACTGGAAAATCGAAGAGGGAGGGATTAAGGAGCGAGTATAGACGACGCACAACAACACGGGTTCGCCGAGTTCAAGGGATATTTTTAAGCGTTAGCCAAGGGGGAGGATATATCTTAGAGGGGATCCCTATTAACATACAATAAGCGCATAATTCTTTGGTGCTCCCGCGGAACACAGGATGCCGCGTGCTGAATGTCTCCCCGCGTATCCCCATCCGCATCGTGCTATCCCACGGAGACAAAGGAACTGGCAATTTCGCGAATTGCCACCGACACTTTCGTCGCGACTCATCAGCCCTTGGATCAGACCTTGGATCCCACTTCGAAATCACAAACAAACGTTACGAAATCGGGGCTGATAATCGAATAGTTTCAACTGCAATTGTTTAGTTAACAAGAATTGTTTCTCTAATGAATAACAAGTTGTGATATATCCTTTTATTGGGTTAGGATAGATGTATTTATTTATGAGAAAGGGTAAGATATTTTTCATATGAAAAAAAAAAGAGAGAGAAAAGAATTGTATCTAGTGCTGATATAATTGATATATATATTTAATTTAATTTCTTTAGAATCAAAATGTCCTTAAAATGTCCTATATAAAATTTTATGATATATAATAATTTATTAAACACATAATGACAATTTATAGGTTTAGTTAAGAAGAATTGTTTCTCTAATGAATAACAAGTTGTGATATATCTTTTTATTGGATTAGGATAGATGTATTTATTCATGAGAAAGGGTAAGATATTTTTCATATGAAAAAAAAAAATTGTATCTATTGCTGATATAATTGATATTTTCTTTAGAATCAAAATGTCCTTAAAATGTCCTATATAAAATTTTATAATATATAGTAATTTATTAAACACATAATGACAATTTATAGGTTTAATTAACAAGAATTGTTTCTCTAATGAATAACAAGTTGTGATATATCTTTTTATTGGATTAGGATAGATGTATTTATTCATGAGAAAGGGTAAGATATTTTTCATATGAAAAAAAAAAATTGTATCTATTGCTGATATAATTGATATATATATTTAATTTAATTTCTTTAGAATCAAAATGTCCTTAAAATGTCCTATATAAAACTTTATGATATATAATAATTTATTAAACACATAATGACAATTTATAGGTTTAGTTAACAAGAATTGTTTCTCTAATGAATAACAAGTTGTGATATATCTTTTTATTGGGTTAGGATAGATGTATTTATTCATGAGAAAGGGTAAGATATTTTTCATATGAAAAAAAAAAATTGTATCTATTGCTGATATAATTGATATATATATTTAATTTAATTTCTTTAGAATTAAAATGTCCTTAAAATGTCCTATATAAAATTTTATGATATGTAATAATTCATTAAACACATAATGACAATTTATAGGTTTTAAACTAGGAATTATATAAATATTATGACAGTGGGATACGTGAATTAATCGCGCATAATAAATTGTCATAGAAGCATACCGATTCTGTAAGAAGCTAGTATTTCCAGTTATTAATTCGCCATTAATTTCCTCGCCTTCCAAGAGATCTAATAGTAAAACCGTCTAGATATTTACAAGCAGCAGATCAGACAAACATAAATACCAGCAAATTTACAAGCCTTCGAACACAAATAATTCTCCAACTCCCGTAAAAGCATAAATTCGAAACTCGAAAAGTTCAACAAGACTCCCGCGTACATCTCTCCTCCCTGCATCCCTTATCGCAAATCCTATCCAATTCTCTCTCTCTCTTTCTCTCTCTCGAGGGAAGAGAGAGATCGAAGGCATCAAGAGGCGTCCGTCATAAATAAAACCTTCATAAAACGAGGGATCGAGCGCATTTTAAAATAGACGAATCGTTTCAGTACCGGTTCCTCTCGCCCTTTTCTCCAGGAACGAGTCCTCGTACGTATCCGTCCCGGTGTTATTGACCCCGTATCGATTGCTCCTCTCAACGTCTAACGATCACCTAACCATTGGAACCACGTCGATGTTATACATTGCACGAAACAAACGATCGTTGTCACCTTTATGAGAGAATATCGGCCCGTCGATCTAGGAGTGCACAACCTCGTGCACACCATCGTGTCGTCCACGGTTGGAACAAACGTTCAGATAAAACGTTCTATCCGGAGTGGAATATGCAACGACAAGACGCAGCCGGTGGAAGGTTAATCCATGCAAATTCGGTACGATGGAGTAGTCGTTTGTTATTGTGTTCGAGAAAGGATGGAAATTAAATCAGTGGCATGGACAAATTGCTAATGCGATCGATCGATCGTTCACCTGTTACTTCGAGGAGTTGTTTATTTGTTTGTAAATGGATCGATAGAATTTATGAATTTAGGTAAGAAATAGTTTAGCATGAATGGTTTTGTAAATGATCAAAGTTAAGTTCAGAATTTAAATATAATTTGATTAAAATGTAATTCTAGAGTTCAATTTAAATAATCGATGCAAGTTGAAGCATAAAATGTAATAAGATAATTATCGAGATGAAGAATTTTTTCAATCTCGTTCAGATTTACTTCAGAGTTCAATTTCATTGGAAAACTTTGTTTAATAAAACCATTGTACGATATAAAGTTAGAACAAAGAAATTAGATTTTATAATCTACGTTACATCCTTGTTCAAAGAAGGAATTCTAAATTCGTGCAAGAAATTAAAATTAAATTCAAGTTGAACTTATTTTCCAACAAAACGACGGACGAGCTCTTTTGCAAAATCTGAACGAACGGGTAAACCAGTCTGGAGAATACAGAATGCACGAGCGAGCAGACGAGAGGAATGGTTTTTCTAAAATCGCAAAATAGATTCCAGGATGCCGTGGTCTGCAGAGTGACGGCGATCCGCCAGGGACTTAGATGGACTACCTGTCTCTACCGGTTTGGTATCGGCGCCAACGCTACGAAAGGACTCGTCCGCCTATCCCGGCGTCGCATACCGGGCTACACGTGCGCGACTCCTCGTAAGCACGCAAGAAGAGACAATAGATAATAGAAGCGGCGCACGAGGATCGGTAGACTTTTCCTTCGGATTCTTGTCGCTACTATGTCAGTGACACCGCTGGCATCTCGTTGCCTGTGAGTCGAGAAACAGGGACATGTTGCTAACCGAAGTTGGATTTAACAACTGATGCGGTAATGGAATGTAACTATCGTAAAAGAGATTTTTCTTTTGATCCTTATAGAATTTTGTGTCGTTGTACCCGTAGATGAGTTATTGGAAAGTTTGTGAAAGTTAATAAGTATTGTCATTGTAAAGTACAAAGTTCAATTATTATCGTTTCTAACATTAGTTAAATTGATTGGTTTCAGATTTTTTTTTTGTTCTTGCCGTTATTAAATTTTTTTCTTTCGACGAAGTTAATATTAGTTTTTATATATCTAAGTAAAAATATATAATCATACCTACAATTACTTTTATAATAGTAAATTAATCCATAATACTAATCATTTGTGTATAATTAGATATTTAAATATTATAGATTTTAATTTAAATTGAAATAATTTAAATTGAAATTGTATAATCATATATATTTTAAATTAAGTCTCTAACATTGCTTATACAATATATATAATATAATATAATATTGTATTATTTGTTGTAATTGTTTTTGCTTAACAATTAACGATATTGAAAAAATTAACAAGTTCAAAAACAATCACTTTTTCATCCAAGAAAAAGAAATTAATTAAAGTGTAGAAAATTATAACTATATCAATACTCATAGTTCACTTAAAATTAAAGTATCATTGATTATTGTGTATATAGATTATCAATTTCGAAATGCATTATATTTATAGAAATATGCATTCAAAAATAAAGAAAAAAAATCCCACGATTGAATTTAACACGAGTGTAAAAAAAATCACCGATTACTCTTATACGTCACTACAACTAACCTCAACAAAGCGGGTCAAGTTTTTTATCTGACCCAACGCTCAGACGCCGAGAATAACTCCAACACGGTATCCACCGAGTAATTAATACAGTTGTACAACGACGGTTAACTCGAGACACGCGAAACGAATCGAACCTTGCGATCTTAGGGGAATGGTCTCGAACGAGTTGCGCCGGTTCGACCGTTTTAATCGCGAACACATTTTGTACCGTTTGTCACCGAGGCCTTCGTGGCCAGCAGACGCGGATAATTTCTTATCATGACGAGGCACCGAGGTACGCCGCGTGTCACTGACCAGGTCAACGCGATTATTATTATAGACCCCGTATTTTCCCGTGCATATATGCATACGTGTCTGGTTGCGTGGGCTCGTTTATTTACGGAATGCACGCGTCGCCGAAACGTCACGTGTCTCAACGCGCATGCTCGTGCGTGTCTATGGAAATATGGTGTGTCGCGTCGCGTCGCGTATTAATACGAAAATAGACACGAGTGTTTCGTAGGTTAGGGAAGTGGCTTGACCTCAAGAAGAAGCGTGCTTGAGAAATATTTGGTATTCTAATTATAGCGAATTTAAATTGTTTGTGATTTTTTTGACTGTGGGAATCGATAGTGAGGTTATTCAAAGTCGTTATATATTTATAGATATATATGAATACATTGCGTGTTTATTTAAAGATATATCGATATAAGAGTTTCGTAAATTAGAAAATGTTGTGTCTGAATTATATTTATTTATAAACAAGAGATATTTAATATTTCAATTTTGAACTTGAATTGTTTATAATTTTTATAGAATAATCAATAAAGCGATTCGTGAGATTATAAGAAATTATTCGAGGTTATGTACTTATTTATATTCGCATTGCGTGTTGAAAATAGTATAAAAATTTTATAGGTTAAGAAAGTGATTTATCTTTAAAAAGAAATGTAATTGGATAATATTTGGTAAAAGATACTTTCAATTTTTGAGAATTTGAATTGAGATTATATGCGATTATTAATACTTTGATTACTATTATTAATAACTGTTTCGTAATTTTAAATTTAATATATACAACTTAATTTTTAATTGGTAAATTTGTAACAGGAGACGTAAACAAATATATTACTAGATTTATGATCCTGAGGGACACATAATAACTAATTAAAGTCTCGTTGTAGCTTGTTCAATAACAATTGCTGTTTACGATCAAATGATTAGACAAATAAGCAACCCTAAAGAAGCAACGACCTCGAAATTAAAAGTAACTACTTAGCTAAAAATAAACGATCATATCCCAACAATTATATACATTAACTATCATATTGTATTACAAGCTCTGCATCTAAAAATCTATTTTTTATTCCTTTAAATATACTGCACAGCAAATAAATTTTCTACTTTCGCTACATAATCCATAAATTTTTTATAAATCCATCAAACACTTTCCTAAATTCGTTTATGACGAATTATTATAATAAAATTTCTAAAATTTAAAAAATTACAACATTTGTACATACATGTACGCAAACCTGCATAAACGGAATATTACAAATAATCTGAATCCATTTCCACCCATTCTCACGATACACCTTCGATATTTCATTCCGCAAATAGGTCCTTCAATTTAAATTGCCGTTCATAGCAATCCGCAACATGGCCCATAAGCTCAGGGAAAAGACACAAGGGATAAGAAGACGACAGGAATGCGACGTGCAACGCCGACGTCAGTTATCATGGATCCAGGGACGAATTCATTACCCGTAATTATTATGTAATCGGCGTCGGCGTGCGCAGCGAGTGAAACGAGTCGGTAGCAACGGGAACGTCGGTCCCGAATCGATTTTCAATAA
>NW_006263408.1:758551-764107 GCF_000469605.1 Apis dorsata
TCAACGGGGGCCCATCGGCGACGCGTAGCCCCTTAGTATGCGCATATTAAGCGCGCCGGTGTGCACATATGCCGAGTTTATCCTCGTCGCGCGGCGACGCACACGTCCGTTATCGGAAATTTATTCCCGCTGTTAGTTTCTCTCTTTCCGCAGGATCGGTTTCGCGTCGGCCTGTTTGGACATACGCGTTTTCCAATTAGATCTAACGTCGTTCGAAACGATTTCGAGCTGGTTAACGTAGAGGATGTATACGTGCAAGGATGGGGAACAGAGTGTAAGTGTACGTACAGCCGATTGGAATGAGAGATAGGTTAGGAATGCCGCCTTTTGATTGAAATAAAATGGAGCATTTAGAGTTATGTGCGTGAAGTATTCGGAATATTTCTACATATCGAAATTTTTTTTTTCGCAATTCAAATGTTTGTGGAAAAGATTTATCAATTGTTTTACTTCTTTCATTCCTATTTCACATTCGATTCGAGTTGAACTGTTCAAATAAAACTTTTTGTTATAACAATTCCTTTTTCATTTTATTAAGTAATATGATCAATGTAATTAACAAATTTATTGTACGATGAGCTTTGAAAAATTATTAATTATTACAACTAATACGATTAATTTAATTTTTTATAATAAAATATTTTATATTATTTATATATCATAAGAAAATTTAAAATATTTATTTCAAGCATTGTGAATTGTAGATCTCATGAATTGCATAAAACTTTATATATGCAATCGCAACAATGATCATAATAATAATCACAAAGAAAATGTGTAATTTTCAAATCGGACAATGATTTTGAAAAAAAAAAAATACTCTCCATTTTTGGTACTTCTTTACGTTATCCTCCATACTCTGCGAACATCTTTCGCGCCGGAAACTGGATAAGATCGAGAGCACAAGAAGTGGACAGTCTGTTTTCGAGTTCAACCGAAAATTCAAGCCCAAAGGGATCGAGTTACGCTGATGATCTCCAGATGGACGAGAGGAAGTTGTATTCGTGGGAGGCAAGGTTCAACGGACACGGCTCGCGTTAATGAAGCATCCTGGCTCGCGTGGATACGCTTAACGGACCCCGACGTGATGCAAATTCGCGCGTGAATCGCTTACGCCACGCGGCGCTTTATTATTCGCGGTTAAATCATGCTTGATCGATGCCGCGCGCCTCGATGATTTATCGGCCGCGAGCATCGCTTCTGGGCTAAGAAGCCGCGAGCCCACGTGACCCGACGTCTTTATGCCAAGTGGAAATTGCTCAGCCAAGTTTTCCTTCTTCCTTTCGCGCCTTTTTATCGTTGAAACTTTGAAAGAGTTCAACTTGAGAACAGAATAAAAGTTTTATTACTTTATATATATATATTTTGTGAAACGAAAAATCGTTTATATAATTATTTCTTGACGAAGAGGAAATGGAATTCGAAAGAAGAAATATTGAAATCTGATCAAAGTTTTATACCATAATTCCAATTATCGATTAAATTAATATTTCTCGCGCTCCAAAAATCAGGAAACTCAGGAAGAAAAAAAAAATTTGAGAATTTGAAAATAAGATTAAAGAACTCTCTTTCGTTCCTCCTTTATTATATCGAAATCGACTAAAAAGCTCATAAACGCACGATTAACCGCACGTGCGACATTCCATCGTGCGTGCAGGCTACGAGCACATTAGTGCACGCGAGTTGCATACGCGAGTAGTGCAGCGAGCGGTGCATTGTTCTAGAAGCGGCCGGGATGCATCGCGTGCAATAGCCCAGTTTGCAATACGAAACCGTCTACCCGGGAAGAGAGGGGGAGATGCAGGAACACACGAGGTACATAGGTCACTACATAATCCCGCTAGGTACTCCAGTACATAAAGTAGGCCCTACGCGGGATTCTTGACTGCTCACGTGGCCTTATAAAGAAGGAACACGCGGAGTGTATCATATTCCAGATGGAGCACGGTTACGTGCATCACTAGCTTGCCTATGTATGTGATAGGAAAAAATTTCTAATAAATATGGAAAGGGGAATCATTTCGATATTCGAATAAAATAATTATTTACTGATAAATTCGCTTTATATTTTTATCCAACAAGTATTCAAGTAAAAATTTTATAAATCTAATTATTTATGCAGTTACAAAAAATTCTTTATAATTTATTTTTCTATCTATTTTATCTAAAATGAAAATTATTTCTCCATTATTGTGTATATAAAAAGAATTTTCGCTAGTTTTTAGACATTTGAGTAGATACTAGGAGGAAGGAATTTGTTTGTACATGGTGCGTGGTTTTTTGTCAAAAAGAAAAAAGGCGTGGAGAATTTATAAAGAAACAATAGGATGATTCACTGGTGAAGGTGCAATCATCGAAGAATTATTATTTGTTGCGTAATTATAATAATGTAGGAAGAGAAAGGAAGAAATAAAACAAATTGATTAATTAATTGTATTGTTACCTTTGCTAATTATGATTCAAAGTTTTCTTGATCAAGTTAAAGAATATTAAAACTGTCAAAAAATACGAGCAATTACAAGTTTCACATAATTTCTTTATCTCTTTTCAATTATTTTAAGAAAAAAAAATTAAAATCTTAAATGATAAAAACAGAAAGAACAGAAGTTTCTACTAATTCTATCCCAAATCAAACATTGTCAGAGAATATTTAAATCAATGTGCTAGAAGAAATTTGTCAAGAAGAATGCAAGAATGTTAAAGAAAAATATCCTATAGACTAAGGGATAGAAAACAACTGTATTTGACTCATAAAACCTGGACACTCTTCCTCTACCAATTTCAAATGCAACCCCTCAAACTCCCTGCATAAAGTCCATACGAACCCCTCGTCACTCTTTAATTCCATCAACATTCCTCTCTTAACGCCATTTTGTAAATACTAAATTTATACTATAAAATTACATTAAAATACTAAAATTATTGAATTCATATTTTAATTCATCTTAATTCCTCAACTCCTTCAATACACGAACAATGAAACTTCGATCGATGCGTTCATTCAATTCACATTTCCCGTAATAATATTCACTATTCGATCAGACAATGACTCATTCACGTAGCAGCGGTGAGAAATCTCGATCGGTTAAATTATGCCATTGTGTGATCGCACGAAATAACAAATATGCGAAACTAATAAGCCCATCTCTCGGTCAAACGAAACGGGCAGCCTCCGCGTGTTGCATCCGCAGGAATCGTAAACGGGAGGAACAAAGAGGCAGCGATGCATGGAACAATGCATAACGAGCATTGTCCCTCCGCTCCGCCTTCCAATTCCGTTCCACGTGTATATATATATATATGTATTGCCTTTATCTCGCGGCTTATTCACCCGCGCGCGTCGACGCGCGGTCACAGCGTTCGAGAAAGAGGGCGGGTTTGAAGAGAGAGAGAGAGAGAAAAAAGAAAACGGTAACACGGGAAACATGCGCGCTCAATTATCCGGCCGCTTAGCTCTCCGTTTCTGACGATCGTGTGTCTACTACCTATAACAAATAATCGGGCGAACGGGGGGAAAAAAATAATCGAGATACGTACACGACACGGACGGCCAACCTGCGCGACCGATCCTTTCATTCACCGGCTTATATACACGCCCGATGGACAGGGCCCGGGGGTCGAATAAACGGCGAGATTGTGCACCGTTGTGTATCGATCGTGTTACGCTTGCACAGGAACGACGGCTGGCTAGATAACGCGACTGTGATTCATTCGATGCTTGGATTAAAGGTTATCTACCATCTGACCGACTACGATCCTCTTGGCAAAAATGTTGGACCGGGTTGGTCGAGGGATTGCATAATAATCAGGTTGCCCGGATCGATGCTTCGTCGGTAAGGTGTTATAATAAAGATGCGTTGAATATTTGTAACGAGAGAACGTCACAAATTGTATGTATTTCCTTATTTATATATAAAAAAACAAAAATAAAATGTTGTAATTACTGTTAAAATAAATGAACATTGATAATATAAAACAGTGGATAAAAAGAATTAGAGTAAACGATAAACACGATAGATCAATACGTCAATAATCATTGTCTTCCGAGTTAATGGTTAAGGGGATCACTGTTGCCACGTTTCTACGCACGCAACGTAACGTAACAAGCGGGAAGTTGGAACGATCGACAAATCACTTGGGGCAACCGGTCTCGCAATCTAAACAGTGACACGAGACAAAACGAACGATACTAATTCAAGAAGGGAGCAAACCGATCGACAAGAATGGTCCGCGACCCATTCATTGTAACCCGAGGAACACGGTCATTCTCCGAAGCCTGTTGCGCGATAAATCGATCGCGACACTGCACCGCTCGCACTCGGCCGAACATGTGTATCGCGACTATTTGTTGATCGTTCGAAACGCCCTCCCGAGTGTATGAATTACCCGTTCAATGATCCTCGAAAAACAGTGGAGCCCGACCCTTTTGCCTTTTCGTATATACCTGGGCCGTGTAACGCCCACTTCTCCCTCCTCCCCTCCCCTCCCCGCTCGCTCCCACCGTTCCATTATCCCTCCCTCCTTCTCTGTCCCACCGTGTCGTTGCCTCGTTCAGGCGTTATTATTTGCTGTACGCGTCTAACGAGCAATAACTGACAAACAGCCGCCGCGTTCGTTGAACGAACGTCGTTAAACGGGACCAACGTTCGTGGCGAATTAAAAGCAGAACGTAACGTTCTTGAAAACGTAATTAATGGGTCGTTCGTGAAATTGATTGTCGGCATTGTACGCGAGAGAGAGAGAGGTTATATGTGGGACTGTGTTCCTTCTTGGGAATGATTGAAATGGGGATAGAAATAGTAATGGTGGTGTAATAATAATTTTTAAGGTTTTTTTATAAGATTTATTGGCGAAAGAAAACTAAGGATTTCTTATTATCCGGATTATTTGAGGATTTATTTATTGGAAATTTCGGTTCCGGGGAATCGGATACGAGTGTATCCGTGGGTATTGGATTGATCATAGTCCGAGCTTTCTTTCTTTCGCGATTTCTTCGATATACGAAGAAATTTTCTTATATTAAGTTGTATATAAAAAAGGTTATTTCATAAATGTATAAATCCATAAAATACCTAATAGATAATTAAATGTCTTATTAAATAATATTTACTGCGCGTCAATTTAAAACTTGAAACTAATTGAATGTTAAGTTATAACTTGAATGTTATTTTATAATTGTAAAAAAAAAATTAATTATGTATTGTAATAAATTATACTTCAACATATAGAATACAACAGTGATTTTCTCTCATAAATTTAATAGAATATTGTATAAAAATTGTTGGTAGAACTTTCGAAACAATTAGATATATTAAATTGTATATTGTAATGAATTATACTTCATCATAGAATTCAATTTGAAACTAATTGAATATAACTTGAATGTTATTTTATCATTTTATTATTATTATAAAAAAAATTAATTGTATGTTGTAATGAATTATGCTTCAACATAGAATTCAACAGGGATTTTCTCTCATAAATTTAATAGAATATTATATAAAAATTGCTGGTAGAACTTTCGAAACAAAATATATTAAAAGAATAAAAAAAAAA
>NW_006263408.1:764396-767426 GCF_000469605.1 Apis dorsata
ACAATTTTAATCTTTTAATTAATTGAACCAAATTTTGATATTACCTTCGATATATAATTAAAACCATAAACATTAATAACCTTACTTCATCTGTAACAATAATACATTTGAATTTAAATGAAAGAGATCAAAGTTGATCAAAATTTATTAATACCATAGATTCTATAATTGAATTCTCGAGTACTTTATTGTATTTAAAATTTGAATACAATATATTTTCCTATTAAAAATTCTATATAACTATTATATAATTAAACTAGTAAAGATTAAATATTAATTAAAACAAATATTAGAATAAAAATAAGAATACAAATTCAAAATAACGATTTTAATTTTCATTTATTATTATTTATTTATTTTCAATACGGCAATGCTATCGAAAAATTTATAAAAGATGATATTTCTATCATTATTTCGAATCATTATACATATGAAATTGAAATGAAACAATCAAGAAACACTTTTCTTGATTCAATAGAAAACAATTTTCTAATTTCTAGAAGCATTAAAAGTAAAATTGAACATTTATATATTTTTGTTAATATTTCATTAAAAAATATATATACATTCCTTATCATTTAACTTTATTTATGTATTTATACAATATTATTTACATGGATTAATTTATTTACTTTTATTATATATTATTTAATCTAAATTATTTATTTTCCCTAATTGTCTACAAAATCATACTAGCTTAAAAAGCAAACAACTATATTGTCAATTTTTTAATAATATCATTTCTATAAAAAGACATTTTTGCCTTGTACTTTTAAACATGCATCACATTGCATTAAAATATCAACGAACCACGTGTTCGTCTGGTGGAAAGCAAATCTTTTCACGATGAAGCTTGTTACCAATTGTGTGTAGGCCTGTTCCAGTAACCTGATCGATGCACTCGGTGCATTTTACGTATCAATATGAATATTAACTTCTTTTCAATATTATCATTTAATCCTCGTTCATATAAAAATACATATTTTCTCATTATATCAAATATTTGCAATTTCAAAAATTATACAAGATTTCGATCGAAGATGTTTCCCGGATATGAGAAATAAGATTAAATATTAATATCGATTAAATGTTCTTTCATTTGTCGTCTGGAAATTGACAAAGCGTATTCTCGAGTCGTATCATATTAATTATGGTGCGTATTTGTTAAAATAAATTGTTCAGATATTATCAATTAATTTTTCGTGGCGGAAACGATGAATGATGACCAGTGTAGCGTATTTACGAATCAAGTATCGAATTATACGATCATTTGTCATAGTTAATAGTCGTGTTTATAGTGTTGGTTAATTGATTTTTCGTTGCGAAACCGTAGATCTGTTAGTTAGAAGTTCTTGTGCGTGATTGAGAGATGAATGAGATTTGAAACTACGTATTTAAGTTTTAATTATATTCGTGTTAAGTTTGATTTAATGATATGATGTGTGATGTGTGTTTAATGATAAGTGGCTGCTAACCGATTTGTTAGAGCCACTTCGTTGATTAATTCTCATTAAGAATACGCGATTAAATGATGCTTTTCGACTGCGTTTGGACTTTCGTTATTAGACAAGTATTAATGTTCCTTTGCAGCAATAATCGTTGTCGTCACAGGGTGTCAATTATCGCGTTTCGCGCTGCGTATACAGCTGGTACGCATTTTATATAAACAAACAAGCAAATACAGCACTGAACACGTATTAACAATGAAATCGAGAATGTAAGCAAACAATATATTATATATACATAAATATTTGATAAATGCAAGATTAATCTATATAGTGTAACTGTAAAAAATTCGTATCTATTCAACTTGATCCTTGATACATTTTACTCATATATAATTGTTGTTATTTGTTTTTTCCAATAAAATTTCTTACCCATGTATTTCTCCGATTAAAATAATTTTAATTTTAATTTTATGTTAATAAACATATAAGTTATTTGCATCTTTATCCTTCTTTAAGAAATCATCGTTGTCTATAATCTGAATATTTCTAAATTTAGAAATCGAGTAAATACTTTGTAAATGACTTAAATATCACAATTCGTTTCAATCTTTCGTTTATTTACTTTTACTTTTACAATCAATCCCATTTTCTTTATTTGCTCACCACTCGAATTCTTAAAACAATAAAACGTTCGAGCTTATTCGTTTTATTCACATCGAATTCAGTCAACTCTATTTCCTCCTAAATTGACCAGATATCATTACAATTACGTAACAACTGAATTTATTTATCCCCCAGACCTGTCGTTATTGACCAGTAACGACCCATTTGTCAATCGATTGAACTCGATTAATTGATTTTTCGTCCGGGATCGCCGGTTGATTAATCGTTCCACGCGCCATTATACGATTACATAAGTGATCGAACACGTGTTATCCACCCGTGGTGAGGTCTCGTAACGAGACAGTTATGAAACCGTGAAGAAATGCAAATGTTTCGTTCGGAAATCGGCATGTGGTGGTATTTCAGATTGGAAAACCGTTGAAAATATCACCAATAGGCGAATCAATTATCCTAAAGGTAAGGTTCGAGAGGAAAAATGCCGTAACCGGTCCACCGCCTATGCAGCCTCTCTCTTTTCCGCGTTTTCTTGTTCTAGAAATGGTGATATCCAATTCAGACTTGGGAAAATCTTATCAAATTCATTTCAAAAATTAATCGAAGTTTTCTCTTAAGTTTCTAAAAGATGTTTCGGGTATTATATAATAATATCGTATTTAAAAATTATTATATATTCGAGATGAAATATCGATTTGAATTTTCTGATGTGATACTTGCCTTCATTTCATGTAAAATTTTACAAAATTCAAATTGAAATATTTATTGAACTAGTGATTTTCACGATTTAGGATTAATATCTATACCTCGACGATACTCAGATTATCCTGATTATTGTTATTGTTGAAATTCAATTTCATCAATTGGATCAATAATTTGTTTAAATAGAATAATTTTTCTTATTTTTATTATTTTAGAAAGATTAATTTCAAAACGAATAATATTATTTAAATTTAATCAATCT
>NW_006263408.1:767685-768709 GCF_000469605.1 Apis dorsata
CTTGAATGACTAAATATATATCCACCATTAGAATATTCACATATTGAAATTCCAATATTAATTAAAACTTATCAATTGTTTATATATAACAAACAGTGCAACAAGTCTTTAAATGTGCAATAGATATTAATATGAAACTAAGCATGAGATTAATATCACTATCATTGTATATCCAAAAGATCCAAATAAAGATTGAGATATTTCAAAATCCATGAAAAATATATTTTTATTTAATTTAGTTATGATATATACTTTCGTTATAGATATTAATTATCTGTTGATTTTTTATAGATATGATATCATGCATTTATATACGTATAAATCAAATATATATCTTTTTCTAATTCTTCAATTATCTTATCCATTTAATCTTATATTCGTTACATTTATTATCGTATATTATTAATGATTTACGATGAACATTACAATAAATAAATGTAATATTTCCTGTTTTAACAAAAGTAACAAATAGTTCTCGACTGAAATTTATAGACAATCTTGCGAGATTTATGAACCAGTAATAATAAAAATGAGGCAACGATGTTTGAATAAGGGAAAATGAATATTCATGATAAAAAGCGAAGCTAACGGTGAGTCGATTAATCATGATGGCAGATGATTAAAAAGAAAAAGATTTAATGGAAAAATGTTTCAATTGAAGAAATAAAAAATATTCTGATATTAATTTATTTAATCATAACATAGGTTATCATAAATTATAATTAGATTACATTTTTGTATTTTATTCATTGGAGAACAGTTTATGATATTCAAAATATTACCCAAATATACAAATACGTATTTATAATTAAATATTAAAATATTATTAATCCTCTCCTGTTCTAAAAATATGTTACAATATTAAAATTTAGCTAATCATAGTATAGGTTATCATAAATCATAATTACATTTTTGTATTTTATTCATTGGAGAACTGCTTATAATATTCAAAATATTACCCAAATATACAAATATGTATTTATAATTAAATATTAAAATATTATTAATCCTCTCCTGTTCTAAA
>NW_006263408.1:768981-773755 GCF_000469605.1 Apis dorsata
AAAAAATATACAAATATGTATTTATAATTAAATATTAAAATATTATTAATCCTCTCCTGTTCTAAAAATATGTTACAATATTATTTATATATTCTCCGCTCATCCAACTGAAAATCCATCGACCAATCATTCACGCAGAAACATTCCTGTAAACTTTGTTTCCAAGATAGAGCGCATCGATTACATCGAATACTCACGATTTCTATCGATCATCCGGCGATCTCGCGTCGATCTCGCCGGACTAATCCTCGATCAGCCCGGGGGAGGCTTCTCTTCGAGACTGCTCAGTTCTCAGCACAACGTGACATGCAAATGCCGCCGCCACGCTATCGCGAACGACTGATCCGCTTGCGAAATCCTCGACGACCGAGTGAGTCCGGGTCACTCGTCAACAAGAAAATCTATGACCTATAATACACCTGATCCCTAAATACAAGGTTTTTGAACAGCATAAGATATGGAGAAAAAGGAATTGATTGAATCTGAGATAAATAGAAATATGACACCGAGATGTTGACATTAAAAAAGAAAAAAAGTATGAAAAAATTCTTCATATGTAAAATATATTGATTAAATTATAATAAGATTTGGCCATCGTATACAAAAGAGTAGGATTATGTAAATTTATTTATTTGTTTCTTATTTTATGTAAAAGAATAATTGAATAATTGTAAAATTACATGAAAATAAATTGGTAATATATTTATTAATTATATTATTATTAACATATTAGATAATGTTTATTTAATTTAATTTTATATTAAAGAGCATTCTCTTTACAATGATCTTTTAAAATTTGTATGTATGATTTTTTTTTGCAAAGTTATTGAATTTTGATTATTAGAATTGAATAATGAAAATTTAATTTCTCAAATTTTTACAATAGAAAATATCAAGTATTCTTATATTTTCTGTTATATATGTGTTCATATATTTATTAACAATTTACACAATTATATCAAACAAACAAACATTCAAATATAAAATATTAAAATTGAATTTTGAATATTAAAATTGAATGAAAATTTAATTTCTCAAATTTTTACAATAGAAAATATCAAGTATCCTTATATTTTCTGCTATATATGTGTTCATATATTTATTAACAATTTACACAATTATATCAAACAAACAAACATTTAAATACAAAATATTAGAATTGAATTTTCAATATTAAAATTGAATGAAAATTTAATTTCTCAAATTTTTACAATAGAAAATATCAACTAACCTTATACTTTCAATTATATATATGTTTATATATTTATTAACAATTTATATACAATTATATCAAACAAACAAACATTCAAGAATAAAATTTTTCACTTTCTATAATTTCAATTTCAATGACAATTAATTTGAATGTTTATTTTATTTTATCATAAAATTAGAATGGCAATCAACGATAATTCTTTTCTTCAACGAACGAAGAAAAATGCAGTTACAAGAGACAAACCCTGTGAATGTTCTATTTCCCTCATCAAAATCATAATAGCAGTCAACTATAATTTCGTTTTCCACGAGTAAAGAAAAATCCAGTTACAGATATTAACACGTGAAACGTTTGTACATCTCGTTACACAGCAACAGGTACTGATGCAAGAAATAATAATCGCAGCGTTACTAATTGAAGCAGCATAAGCGACAGTAGCACTACTGACAGTAAAAGTAACAGTAAATCTAGTACCAGCTTAAAGTAACAACCTTGCTATTAGTAATGCTAATTACCATAGTAACGAACCGTACCTGCAGCTCTTTGAATATATACATAGCTCTATTAAATATTGCGAAAGGGGATAAAAACGAAAGGAAAAAAGAAAAAAGGAAAGGAGAAAAAAATTAAAGAATATGTAAGAATAACCGCGATTCATCTCGAGAGCAATAAGCTAATACAACAAAAAAATGAGATGCAAAAAGAAGAACAGAGGTTTTGCAATTTAGGAAGAATCGATGGTGAGGCAACGATACTAAATTGTTTGGAAAGAACTGGCAAAAAAATTACGTTTGGAAAAAAGAGAAAGTACGCGTCTAAATGCATCTATCTCTTGAATTGCTTCAAAGTTTTGTTACGATTTCCTACACATGGACGAATAATAAAAAGAACATTCTGAAACCGATAAAACTTTTTCTTGACGAAAAAAGAAAAAAAGAATGCAAAGATTTAATTTGATTAAGTCATTGAAATCTCTGAATAATCTATTACTTATTTCCCATAAGATATAAAATTTTAATGTTAATAATGTTTAATAACCCTATATGAAAAGCGGATTAACTATAATTATTATTCCAATTACTTTTCCACTCTCCAACTTTGTACATTTCATATAAACACATCCTCATATAAACCATATATAAACTCCAACACTTTCATTCGAAACAAATCTCCACGCGAAAACTACACACAGCTTTAACATCAATTAGAAGAAAAGAATAAAATACAAGCATTAAGTAATAATACTTAAGAGAAAGAAAGAGAAAGAGAGCAGGCGCCAAACGCAGTTCGTTGAAATCTGTTCGCGACGGGGGCACAATTAATAACTACAGAGTGGGAAACAAAGGCAGCCTCTGTTCGACGCTGTCACGGAGCGTATAGATAAAACGCGAAAACGCGCAACGCGAGGTGCAAAGGGAGCGGAACGGGAGGGAAAAGTTGTGACGTCGATTAATCCGTAATTGCTCGACGGGGAGAAACGTGCAACGAGATCGACGTGCGGTCAGATAACGGACGGTACACGGAGGGAGGAAGGGTGTCGGAGGGAACACGAGCCGCTGGAGGAGAGTCGAGGAGAAAGCGGCCTACGAGTGCGCATGCGCCAATGCTTAGCTCCGTTTCGGGAATATCGGACGAGCTGACGGTTGCTTTAAACCGATTATGCTCGGGCTGACGCGCGATAACGGGAAGAGGAAGCGTTTCGAAGGAACGAATTGGAATGGAGCGAGCTAGGACTATAGTGGGACGACGTTGTTCACGAGTGCTGATAACGTCGATGCCGAAAATAGGAACTTGTTGATGTTGGATCGGTGTTTCTAATCTTTCTCGATACACGACCCACTTTTGCGATAGCTAAATAAGATGTGATATACCTTTTTACGATAATGTAAAGATACGTTTTTTAAATAAGTATGAATATACGAATTTCTGTCGTAACGCGCCAAAGATTTTCAAGAAATTATGTCCTATTTAATAAGGCATACAAAATGAAAGTTGATATATTTTATTCGTATTATACGAGAAAAATTCATACGTGTAACACATTATGTTATAATATATTTTTAAGAGTGATAATATACATGCAGTATAAATAATTAACCAAAGATAAAAATTTGAGAATATTTATTAATAATTATAATAGAATTATAGTTTGAAAGTTACAGTTTATTCCGTGTATCCGATACGTTACGAATTAAAATCATACGCTTGCTGCTTCGAGTCACCAACTCGGCTCGTTTAAAACTCGTTATTTTTCCATGATTACGATAACGAATCGGGGGAAATCGAACGAGAGAAGCCCGTTTCCTTTTCCAGATAATTGCGTTCCGCTGATGTCGCGTTTTTACCGATCGATTCGCGGAATCGAGCCGCCAAGGAAAATCGACGATGGCCCCGTGGAATCGCGTTGAACGAGGTAGAAACGAAAAGAAAGGAAAAAAAGGAAAAAAAAAGAAAAAGGCGAAGAAAAAGTAATGTAATTCGCGGATGAAACGCGCCAGACACGCTCGTGGGATACTTGGCTTCGTGATATATCGTGGCGGCAACGCGCATACCCCTCGCCCCGTTTCAATTCGACCCTGTCGACCCTGCGTATCGCGGCGACGAATAATCACAGTTCGTCTGGCGGGCAATGGAATTTGCATAATAAACGTTAGCCTGAAATAGCTCCATTAGAAAGATTGGAAACTTCTTACTTTGGTAAGGAAAAAAAAAATGTGTGAACAAAGTCGAGATAAGGGTCGAATGGAAGTAAATACTAGAGAAGAAAGTTTGTAGAATAGAGATAAAGTAGTGAAACGAAAAGATCATTGGAAAAAACGAATAATCCCAAAAACTTACTACAACAATCTATATAAGATATAATCAAAAAATAAAAATAAACTTAGTAGCTTAAACTTAATAAAATCGAAAATGAAGATTTTGTTAAGAAGACCAAGCTATCAAAAGATCCATTAAAGAATGCGGAAAGAAAAATCGAGTAAGTAAATAAAAGGCAAAGCGGTTCGCAATGCGAGCGAAATAATCGATACAAAGTGATCCGTCGGTACGATCACTCAAGGACATGGAACGCGCGGGACGAGGCCGGAGCGGTTTTCTATCATCTGGTGCCCATAACCGCGACACACGGTGGCAATCAGTCGGCGCGCTTCCCTTTCGCATCGCGTTATTACGATACATCGTGTTCGCGGTTATGCGTACGCTGGATCGACAGAGACGCGGCCTGCACGTAAATCACCATTGAATCTGCATTAGAACTGCCTGAAGGGACTACGACCGTTCGCTCGGCTGGACGTTAACGTTAACGCTAACGTCCGGGGGCCTCGGTTTCTTTCTCGAATTAGAGGGGAAAAATAAGGAAGTCGGCGAGCGGATTACTGTAATCCACCTCGAGTTTCCCCCCCGTGAATCCTGGGGACGCGAAACACCGTTAGGCCATCCCTCGAGTCTTCTTTGAAAACTCGCCTTTCTTTCGATCTAATTATTTCTTTTAACTTAAACTTGGAATATCGGGTTCCTTTCTTTGCGAATATAAGTTTCTCTTGAAACGAGAAATTAATAAAA
>NW_006263408.1:773999-778808 GCF_000469605.1 Apis dorsata
AGATATAAATTATATTGTTTATGTTATTATAACAATAAGAATATAATTAATTGGAGAAAACAATTTTTCTTTTGTTTTAATAGATTTTTCATGAAAGACATCAAGAATATATCGACCCAAAACAAGAATTATTATTTCAATACCTCTTTGAACAGCTAGAATTACTTAACGAGTGTACGACATTCGGTAGATATAAATGAAATATTTTTAAAATCGAGACTTCTTTGAAAACTCGCCTTTCTTTCAATCTAATTATTTCTTTTAACTTAAATTTGGAATATCGGGTTCCTTTCTTTGCGAATATAAGTTTCTCTTGAAACGAGAAATTAATAAAAATTTTCAAAAAGATTCTAAAGAGGATATAAATTATGTTATTTATGCAGCTTAGCTTACGAAATTTCCTTATTCTTTGAATTATATATATATATAATATTCTTCGATATTATAACAATAAGAATATTGCTCAATTGGAGAAAACAATTTTTCTTTTGTTTTAGTAGATTTGTTTTCACGAAAGACATCAAGGATATATCGACCCAAAACAAGAATTATTATTTCAATATCTCTTAAAATTAAACTTAACTTAATTAAGTGTAGATATAAATGAAATATTTTTAAAACCGGAAATGCTATATTATACAAACAATTGTGTGGAACGTGTCGAATTGGTCAAGCAATATCAAAGTAAATATCAATGATCACGAATGTATTGTTGCGAAAAAATTCACTTTGGTGAAAGGAAATCGACAATCCCCAGTTTCTCACGCGGTTTAGATACTCTTCCTCTCGCGATTATTTACGATTTGTGTAGAGTTAGACGTTCCATTCCACGGTTTTGCATCTCGAATGAAGTTGTTCGTTTGTAAGTGTGTGAATGAAGTTGTATGATTTCTTGAAAAGCATTAGATTTCCTGACAAGATTAAAGATCCGATCTTACAGAGTAAACGTTAATTTATACTATCACATTTCCTTTTTTATTTGAAATATATGTTAAAACATATCTTTGAATTCATTAAATTTTTTTCTTTTTATTTTAGAATTCAAAAATTTTTAAATTCTGCATTAATAAAAATAAGATTTTAATTTGTAACTAAATTGGAAAGAGAGTTAAAAGAATTGAATATATTATGAGATTCGATATTTATTTTATATAATAATTCTCGATTAATAAAAAATATAAGTTGCACATCAATTATAATTATTAGAAAATAAATAAATCTTTAAATACAAAAAATATATTTATGTTCAAGATTAAATATCACTTGGAAAACTCTATTGAAATTGCTAAATTATCTTATTCCATAATATTCCAGTACGATTCTCTAATAATAGACAGATTTCGTTTTCTTCAATCGAAAAGATCCAAAAATATAATTATCTCTTTTATTCTTATTACATATAATTATTATCCATCGTTTTAAAACTTCAAATCGTTATTTATTAAGCGAATCACAATATAAATCTCCTATATATTACAATTCATCTGATTTTTAACCAAAACTTCTTTAATTCTAATTACTAATTTCATTAGTTTTCCTTTCCCAATATCTTATCAAATATCTTTTCTTACTACTTTTCCTTGACCGTCTTTCAACCCAGGCTAATCATTTATCCACATGTTTCAGCGGTAAAAAGAAGAATCTCGAGCTACCTATCACGAGAATAATCTCTAAATTGATTAGAATTCGAAACCAATTCATCCTCATTTCGACACCTAACAACAGCAACAACCCTTTATCCACGCATGAGCAACGATACAAGGACATCTCCAAGCTGACCTTATTCGTACGTTGCTATTCGCTAAAGAAACGCGATTTATCGATCGCCGATTTTTCTTCCCAGTTTCTGAGAGTCGAAGCGCGAGAGCCACGAATCTCGCCGGCCGATCTTTATGCCGAATGACGTAGCGAGTTTTGCATTGGCCGCGGGGCCTCGTAATATCAATGATATGAATTATCTAACGGCGTAGGCGTAGCCGCGGCCTACCAACGTGGACCGTGGCTCGATACCGGCCTTAAGGCGCGTTCCCACACGTGTAAACGCGCGAAACTCGAGAAACGGATGGCCGTTTCACGAAGAAATTGCCGGGCATCGTCTAGTCGAGCGCGTCGTGACGTGGATGGTTTCGATGGGGCGATCTCATGTTCCAGGTGATGATGACCTGTTGATGCAGTTGGTGGAATTCGTTTTCGTGGAACACAGGTGGTGAGACGTTGCACGAATATTTCGTTATGGTAAAAATTATACGCTTTATGCGTGCAATATGTTTTAGCGTGTATGCATACAGATTGTTGTTTCTAAAGCGAGGATTGAAATTATTAAAAAAAAGAAGAGGAGAATGGTATAAATTATTCTTTTAAGCAATAATTTTATCAAATGGACTTTTAAACTTTTAAGCAAAAAGTTATTTACAAAATGTTTAGATAAATCAATTATTGTATTCAAGATTAATATCGTCTTTATTATTGGACCATCAAAAAAAAGTTTATGTGATATCTATTTTTAAATCAAACAATTTTTATTAAAATATATTTTTGCATCTTATGAAATATTTCATTATCTTCATTTATGAGTTAAATGATAATTATAGTTTATATATTTTTAATCTAATTTAAAATATTGATTTCTAAAATTATAATGTGATTTTGTTTGATTGTGAATTTGTTTGACATATAATATATTATATATACACACCAAATAACATTACATATATTAGTTGAGTACTTATTATTAATATTATAAATAATATACTCTAAATTAGCATATTGATATTATGAGTAGAATAAATTCACTCTTTTAAGGAGCATACAATAATTCTTTAAATTCTAGAGAAAGTAATATGAATACTATAATGAATTACTCTAAAAGTAATTAAATATTAAAAGAAGAGCAACAATAATTGAATCCTTCATTCTACAATTCTCATTTCTTAAAAAAAAAAATGAAATCAATCTTTTTTTATTATATAATAATTCAATTCCTCTCCTAATTTTCCAAACATAATAAATATTTCATACTTTTCTTCATATAATTTTTAAAAAAATTAATTGATTCTTTGATAATTGGGGGATCGTTTTTCCTCCAATTTATTTCAATCTTTTTCTCAGATACATCTACTACATAATAATTCAATTACATTATATTTCTTTCCTATTTTTTAAAAAATCCATTGATTATACAATACCTAAAAGAAGAAACAGCATAACCTATAATATATCCTACATCTCTACCATGTAATAATTCAATTCCTTCCATATTTTCTCTCAAACATCATTCATAACAACACAATTATTTCTTCCTTGATAAAAAAAAAAAAAGAATCGATCGATCCCTCGACAATTGTTGAATCGAATAAATAGACCGTTCACCCTGTCCCCTCCCCCCTTCCAACTTATCTCCAAGAAAAGTGAAACCAATCCTTTTCTTTCTCCCGGACACACCCATCTGTTGGTAACCCAGAGCCGGTGAAAACGAGGCTTAACCTCGCTCGCGTGCTGGCTAATAAAGACGGCTCACGGTGCTCGGTATTAGGACGATAATACCCGAGTACCCGAGCTCCGCGCACGCTCCGTATATACGCGCATTCCAACCTGCCCACGACTCGGCAGGTAGCGCGAGGTGGAGGGGGGAGAGCGGCCAGGGCCACATCGCGAAGGAAGGAGGGTGCAACAAGGGACGAGGGACGTTTAATGGACGCATAATCGAACGATACGTGGGCGATGCACTCGCGAAACTGGCGATTTCGAAAAAGGTAGACACCTGGTGCATATGCGTGCGTATATAGGACCGCATTTCTTCAAGCTTGGCCGACACGGTTCGTGAAAGGGGAGCTGCTTCGTATATCATAATTGCCGCCAGGTGCACAGTCGACACCAGGACACGTTAAACCCTCGCGCTATGGAAGCCGGGTGGCTCGATAATTGATAGGAAGGGAATGCGTGACAGGCTGTTGTGCTTTCGATCTTTGAAGAATTTGATCTTCGTGATTTCTTTTTTTTTTTTTGTAATTTTTAACTCGTGCGATATATATTTATATATTGTAAATATTAATTTTTTTAATTTATTTAATAATTGATCCTATTGAGTTTAAACTTGCAAAATTTTAAAGAAAATATATAAAGTTTGGGTATTAAAAAAAAAAATCTAAAAATTAGATTTCCTAGATCCTTCTTTATATAATATAAAAAGATTTCGTTTGATTCAAAATTATGAAAATTATAAATGATGGACTCGTTACGAAACTTATTAGGTGTTTCATATATCAAAACAAAGAATCAAAGAATCAAATTAGAATTAGTTTCTAAAAAAATTTTATTTACCAACAACACAAATTTTGAGAAGTGAAACCAAGGATTAAACTTCAAACCCATTTTTTTGTTTAATAAGAAGATTTATGGACAAAAATATTACAAAAAAAAGAAAAAAAAGTAAGATTAATTTTCTGATATGTAATTCTATTACAAGTACAAAATATTTGTCTAATACTTGCATTATTCATAGTTTTCAATTGAATATTAAAAGAATATCTAACAGTATAAACATATTCTTTCATTCTTATTTAAAATTTTATACATTTTTCAACTTTTAAGTAGATTATATAACCCATAACAATCCTAAAAAAACCCAACACTTAAATTATTTTAAATTCAAATACCTTACTTCTCAAATACAATTCAACAATTCTCTTTACATTCTTTTGAAATATAACGAGTTACATTAATTAAGAAAATTACGTAAATTTTCCTATTAAACCATAACAATCTACATGAGAATCTCCTTTATTCTCGACCAAAAAAAAAAAAAAAAAA
>NW_006263408.1:779297-782747 GCF_000469605.1 Apis dorsata
AAGTTTCGAAGTTTCGAAAGCGAGTTCGCGGCTATCGCGGGCGGGAAACAACGTTAGCCCATTTTGCGAAGCTTGTACGTGGACGATATACACGCCCATGAACGATACGATAACGAGAGCGGAGAGCTCAAGGGGCCTCAAATCCACGATCGCCGTGAGCGTGAGATCGAACGTCGAGTCCCCACGATCGAGACGCGATTAAACGCAAGCCGATCCGAGCCCGTTTTTCTCACGGCACGGAGAATTATTGGTCGCCAATGGCAACATCCGTTTCGCGATGTAACACAATTTCGGACACCGGCTTCCTTCAACCTCTCCTCAACGCGCTCTTCCGACCGAGAACTGATTATATATATAAGCCTTGGCTTTTATTAATTATCCAAGTCTGATATTTTTATTAAAAAAATAATAACGTGTTACGTGTTATAATATATCATTAACGTGCACATGCGAAAAATGTTGAAAATTGTGGATGGTTCTAATTTTTTTGACAGTAGGATTTGAATCTTATTTGAAAGAAAAATAAAACTTAAAACAGATATGCATTTGAAAAAAGATATAAAAGAAAAACGACGAGGAATGTTCGCATCTAACGATGACAGATTGGAATAACGTGACTATCTCGCCATTTTTTGACATTCCAAACTTCACTATAATAAATAATATCGATATTTTCTTTTGCAAACGTATATCAAAATTTTTAACATTCAAAAAACTAAAATCCATAAATACATCGAACTAATTAAACTAGACATAAACAATTTTGATATATTACATCTCTTATATACGTATATATATATCCGACATTAATCTGATTAAATAAACTTGATGTTATAATTGATACCATCATTGAATCTTATTATTTATTCCAATCGTAGAAAGGACTTTTTGCGAAATTATTCCAATTCAGCACGCGACATCCAATTATTAATACAACTTCACTTACTAAATTTATTATATACTGGAGATCCTATATTCGATGAACGTATTATAAATCATATTAAAGATGAAGGTATAAAATTAATTATTCCCTTATTAATAAATATAATCGACTATTAGTTCGTTTATAAATTATATAAAAATAATTCTAAAGATCTTAATCCATGAGAAATTATTATTACATATCTTCCAATTAATTAATTTCAAAAAAGTTATTATTCTTATAATTATTAACCCCATATGAACAATTGATTTTATATCATATTAAACGTATGCCATCATCTCTATTCGAAATCAAAGGAAAATATTAATCCTTTAAACCCAGTGCGTTGTAACAAGCATTCCCGAGCAGAGCGAAAAAAAGCGGTGGAATAAAAATACCAGCGCGTGACCATTCACGACACATTTTTCTCCCCTCCGGCCGGAGACCAACAATGTTCGCGGTCGAACCCATGACATTCCTCACAGCGAGATAAACGCGCGATTATGGCAGACAGAGAGAGACCCGCCAAACTCGTTCCACGTCACTGTTCCAACCGGCTATTCCAACCGTAAACGCCGTGAATGGAAATGAGATTCGGACGAGTACAGTCTTAAGCTCTCCCCCGTTGCGTAATTATTTCGCCTTCCACCTTCGCCCGATTCACCTAGGAAGGAAGAGGGTGGAAGCGAGCAATGGCTCTTAATTAATGGAGACTGGAAATAAACGTGTCCCAAGGCCGATTTACGGGCCGCTCCAACGATTTATGGTAGCGCGTGGTAACCCTTTTCCGATGATATTTAATACTCGAGGAGAGCGTCTTAGATCGGGGAAGGATTATTAAAGAAGACGCTCCTTCTCTTACGAACGATTTTGTTACGTAATTTTTGGGATTTCGAATAATTTTCTAAGATATTTTTCTGAAAATATAAAAATTTAATATATTTAATTTCTATATATTATTTAGTTTCTACTTTCTATTTAATTGTCAAAATTTTTGGAATATCATTTTGAATTATTATAAAAAGATTCGGTTTAATTTAATTCCACTAATTCTCGAAATCGAGAATCGTCATCAGATATCGCGAAAGCAAGTGTCGATCGATCGCAAGTGTCGAGAAAGTAGAGCAAACAATACACCAAAACGTTCAAGAAAACTAGAAACGATATCTGTCAGTCACGCTCAAGATATCATCTAATTATTCTGATGAGTTTCAGCATGAAATATTTTATCGATCGTACAAACATGATATAAGCACGATGATCACGCAATTTAATATGTATAATTCAGAAATGTAAACACTTTCGTAGAGGAACAATGATTTCCAACGAATTTTCTCATAATAAACATTTTATTATAGATAGTCAGAATATCAACTCACCCTGAGATATTGTTGCAGAGTAATCCAAAATGAAGAAAACTCCAGAAATAATCTTCACTCACAAATCCACTTAAATCTCTCTCAACGTTCTCTTTCTCACTGTTAGTTAGTGATGGAATACACTTATCACGAGTTTAACAGTTTTCAAAAAACAAATAAAAAAAAAAAAAAAAGGAAAAAACACATAAATTCTCTCGACTGGTTTTAATCAACGAACACTAAAGGTTACAATATAAAATGGCAAGGAAAAAATGGCACGAGATATCGTTCGATCGTCAATACAAACCGATATATCCATAAAATCACAACTTCGTGTATATCTGTATATAAACCGCTATTGATCACGACGTTTCAAGCCGTTACTGCTGAAAGAACAGCTCGTCGCGATCTCGTCATCTCACGAAATTGCCGAGCACGATCTCCGTTCCAGGCAAGAAGCTCGGATTCAACGGCACGTAGAACGCTAGAGGACATTGTCTACCGCGTTCCGACTCGAGCGAAGGGCTGCACGAATACGCGAGGAAACGGAGCACAACCGTGCCCGACGACCTCCTTCGAAAAACTGACCTACGGCGAATCGTTCGCCTACTTCATTCATCAGCGGCCGGCTGAATGGGCCACACACGCTCGAAAAATACCACGTCGAATATAACCTTCGATCACTTCACTTTCCTTCGATTCAAGTCTCTCGACTCGACGATATCCTTCATCCCTTTGCAACTGTCCAACTCAACTCTTTGGTCCAGTATATATAGCCCGATTCATCTGTTCGATGATACATGCTGATCCTTCCTACAGTTCATCGAACCTAGTCTATCAAACGAGCAACTCATCTACGGATCCATCGAGAATCGATGTTCTATAACAATATTCGTATTGGATATTCGGTAAATATTCGGCAAATATTATCTATAAAGCAACGTACGATTACATGCGTGATTGAAGCTCGAATGAAAAAACACGCGAACACGTGTCCGACTGACAACGAGGTGGCTGCGAATGTCCTGCGAAAGGATGGTCGCAACGCGCTGCGAGACGCTCGATCGAATCGTAACTGCGGCCACGACGGCAATGCCCCCGCGTCGAGCGCTTAAGCGCCGCCAAAGCGCTCGAACCCTGCCTGGACTCCCCTCCCCACCACTGAACGCC
>NW_006263408.1:783078-785872 GCF_000469605.1 Apis dorsata
ACGCACGTCGGAACTCCACTCGCTGCCACTCGTTTATACTCGGTTCCTGCCGCGATGAGTTCACCCTGCATTCGCGGGTGCGCCTCGCGGAAACACCGTTTCGTGGGTGGCATGGTAATTATAGAGACACGATCTCTTTTTTTTTCTGCTGATGGAAAAGAGGAGTTGGTTTTGATTGGAAATTACAAGGATTGATGTTTATTACTGATGTATATATCGGTGATGCGATGGGATCGTAAATATTTGGTATTTTCATAAAATGTATTTAAAAGAGATAATTTGGATATGTTTTTTTTATAAATGAGCTTTGAATTTGGATTTTTGTAAAGGATTTTTCTAAAATTAAAGAAAATAAAGGAAACACATCTGTGTTTCAAGAGTACTATGACACATTGAAAAATCCTTTAGGCAGAATAACATTTTTTTAACGTAATCCGAAAAAACTTATTAAGACAAATTTATAAAATTATCGAATGTAATATGTAAGAACATATAAAGAATAATTTAAGTCGTATAAGATTCAAAATGTTTTTCATTCTCTTGGACAGTGAAAAGAATTAATTACTTTTAAACTATTCTAAGTTAAACCATTTTTTCGATACTCTCGTCAATCTCGTTTAATCAATTCTTTTGTTTCATCAACAGAGAAGTCGTAATCAAGGTCGAGAAGACGTAGAATTTTTTCACAATTGAAATGAGATTTTCACGTAATTCGAAAAGAGGCGTCGAAATGAAAAATTACCGTCTGCTCGTCGACCAAGGGTAGTAACCTCCATTCACCCCAGGGTAGTTGGAACTTGAACCACTCGACCAGGCTAACCCCACCCTTGCGCAGCACACTGAATGCTGGCAAGCTTTCGAAATTTTCGGACCACCATAGCTGAGATAATGGATGCGGAAAAATCACCATTATTCAGTGGAACGCCCTCCCTTCGCGACAATGAAACAATGCTACGAGCATGCTGTCATCTAAACACGTTGAAAGCTTGTGAACAGATGAAATTGAATTGCTACACAATGCTTTGGAGTTTTTGAATTTATAAATTTTTTTTTTTTGATAAATTTAATTTAATTACAGCGAATTGGAATGGAATTTTAATACAAAAATTTTAATACAAAGAAATTATGATAATTCGTTTGATAATTTAAGTAATTGATTTTAACTGATACGTGATTATAAACTGTTTTATTTATTGATGATATTCAGAGAATATATTATTGATTAATAATAAATCATGATTGAAGTTTAATCTATATAACCTGTTATTTGATTAGTATTATCAAATATAATATAAATATTTATTCACAATAATTTTATAAAGAAAATAATAAGAATAAAAATTTAAAAACTTTCTTTTTGAATATTATTCTTTAAATATAAAAAAATATTCTTTTCTTCAAAATTGTTGATTTATCCGATTATAAAAATTTGTAATATTATGTCAGTGATATTATCATACAACATATCAAGATTATAAGAGGAAAAAATTGATAATAAATTTTGTTTCATTGATTCTTTGCTTCTATAACTGTTTAAAAAATAAATATTCGTGTCACTTCTCATTTTCGAATATTCAGAAACAATTATCTATTCAATTCTAACAATTGAAGGAGAGGAGAAAGTATCAAATTAATTAAAAATTCTAAAACATAATTACTTTGAGTTACAGAGGCATCGATGATAAAAATTTGACCGATAGAAATAAATTTTAATTTTGCAAGGATTGAGTTTCTCTGAACTCGAATTACAAAGATAAGAATAACCTAAATGCACATGGCAAATAATTACGATTTATAAAAAATTTCCACATTTATAAAAATTTCACACAACGAGACGAATAAAATTATATAATCTTATCGAAGATAAAAATTTGATAAGATTCGATTGTATAAATGAATAATCTTCCTAAGAACACGTAAGCATGAAACACGATATACGCGCGCGGAAGCTGTTTGAAACTCTTTGAAGGCCCCGTATTTTCGACGATGCGATGCCCAGTTGTCGCAACCGAGTCGTTCTCGATGCTACTTTGTGCTAGGTCGTACCTTGCCCGATCTAGTCATGGCCGAGCATACGGCACGAACATGGAAAAATATGTAAATATCGGGTCTCATCCATTATCCAAGAGAAAAGAACGGAGAATGAGAAAAAGAGAAAAGGAGAAGGGAGATCCGTTTGCCCGCGCACGTGACTGCAAAATACAGGAGGGTACAACGACCCCTTTTGCTTTGCTGTTTTAGCAACGCGTATCGATTGAAGTAGAATCGTGATCTTTTTAACAATAACTCGCATTTTCTTTCTTTATTCTCTTTTTTCATTTTTTTTTTTTTTTAAGTGTCTTTGGAAATTAATGCATTAAGTTTGATTTTTTAATTTAATTTACTCTCGTTCTTCTTTTATGTATAAGATGTTCAAATAAAAAGGAAAATATTTAATTAAGAAGATTTTAACTTCATTTGAAAAAATTCACTCAAGAGCTTTTGTAACATGGAACTCTGGTTCTCTTAAATCAGAAATTTTTATTATTATATTTTTTAAATAAATTGATTATGATTTGTTACATGCTCAAATATTTTTTGCGAATATACAGAATATTCAGTTATGAATATGTATGTATTTCAATATATATATGTTCGGAGAGACCGTTCTCATTAAAGAGAAAATGCCTCTGAACCCAACAAAGCAAATAAAATATCACATCAGAAGAATATAATATTTTTTTCAAATATTTGGATTCTTTATTTTTTGCTAGTTGTTACTTTTTACATATAGTTGTCAGCAAAAAAAAAAAAA
>NW_006263408.1:786097-788317 GCF_000469605.1 Apis dorsata
AACCAGAACTATAAATTTCTAATGGTACCATCTGCCTAAATTAATTAAGATAAATATAAAAACGATATATATAAACTATAATGATATAATTTTTATCTTTGTTTCCTAAATCTGTAAAAAAAAAAAAATTAACGTCTCTTACACTCATAATCTCTCGAAACTAAACCATAATCGTATATTTATACGCCCACTTCAAAATAAAATGAAACGTTTTCTAATAATCCATCGTTTTAAAATAGAATTGTAAAATTTCACTATGTAATTCTTTCCCCGTGGGAGTGTTCAATAAATCAATTTGATTGCCATTCTAATAGTTTCTTCAGAGTAAATTTCAAACACATCCGCCGATCATTAAAACTATTCCTAGCGAGCGCTCGCCTACAACGCGCCACTTGTATTGTAAATTGCAATCGGGTCATAAACTAGAATTTTAAATTAACTCCTTTCATCGCGTGTCACCGGTAAACGTTCTCGTTACGGTGTTAACCAGAGACCGAGATAGTCCGAGTGGCGAGAAGAACACAAGGCATCGGCGCGATCGTAAATTTATACGACTTTTCGTCTCGATATTGTTCCCCACGCGTATCTCTCCCATCTCCCTCCCTCTCTTCCCCTCTCCACCAAAGATTCCTCGAGGCAATTTTCAGAGGTGGTAGGGGGGAGAAGAATCGTTTGACGAGGAAACGGATCATCCATGCCTCTGAAAAACTCGCAGCGCAATTTATATCGCGACCCGCTCTTTCTCATTGCGCAATCGCGAAAATATCGCGGACGGTCCAATCATCGGCCACTGTTCGACACTTCGCGGAGCGTACCATATGTTCCATATGCATGAGAATTCTCATACGAGTCAGCGCATTCTCGCAAGTAATAATAATCCAAGGGACGAGGGGGAGTTCTCTAACCTCTCTTCTACGGCTCGAGGGAAGGAATAATCGATTGAATTGAATAATAAGGAGAAAAAGGTGCTTGGTTGAAAGCAAACAATTCTGAAGGGGAAGGTATAAAGATGGGATATCGGAAGTGGAACTTGATTTGTTGGGAAATTTTCGTCAATGTAATGTCTATAAGTTAAGATCTTATTATCTGAATTTATATCATTTTAATTATACGAAGATTTATAGATTCTTTTTTTCTAGTCAAAATTCACAGTTTTTGGAAAAATTAGTATTCAGTTGCTTTACAAAATGAATACAAAATGATATCACATCTCTCTAAAAAAAGTATCAAGAAAAAATTACAAAATTATAATTAAATCTCATATTAAGTTATAACATCATTTTAATTTCAGATAATTGTCCAAGAATAATTTTATATTTTATTTTCATATCTAAAGATTCCGTAAAGAATATCCAAACAAGATAATTACTAAATAGCAATAGTATACTGACACATATATAATTCTATACAATAATAGCAATCTTCTTTTGCAAACCCTTTTGATATTTAAAAATTAACTCGAATCAATTGATTATATATATATAAGAAAATTTCTACAACACATTTCAAAATCAAAGAAGAGATAACTTTTTATTTCCAATTATAACATTATAACAACAGCGAAACTGCGATGAAATTTAAAACACATAATAAAAACAATTCAACTTCTATGCAAAAAAAAAAAGTTCACATTTCCTGAAAAAATTCACGAATCGTACGATCTATGCGATTAATCGCCATAGAATTATACATACATTTATACCGAAAATTCTTCCTAAAATCGCTTCACCAAAAATTTCTCGACTCCACAACACAGTGCATACGTCCATTCGACCCCATACATACCGCTCATACCGTGCATAGCATCATAGCAACTCGTTCGAATTGAAATCAATAACCCTCGAAGGGGCAGCGCCAAGGCGCGCTTTAATTTACAATTAAATCGAGGAGGGGGGGGAGGGGGCGGTCACGCAGCGCACGATACGCTCACGTTTCCAATCGCTCGAGGGGAAGGATCGCAATATTCCAATCGGTGTAACGACATGATACGCAATTAATCCATCCGCGCTTTGTATAATGGCGGAGCGGAGTTGTTGCGCTTTTTGACCAGTAGTAGTCGCTCGGTACGACCCTCGCGCGACTCGCACGTGTGATTTGCGCGAAGACTGTGACCAACGCGGGATTATGATTAATGGCGCTGCTATCGGTGCGTGAACGCCGCAAAACGAAGACAAATAGCCGCGCGGAACCTCTTTAAACGCGCTCACTCGTGGATCCGCC
>NW_006263408.1:788534-799387 GCF_000469605.1 Apis dorsata
CTGGCCGTGCCTGGTCGCCAGTCCCTCCTGGCGATTCGATTAATGAGTACGCGGCAAAAGGCGCGCCTTCGAACATCGATATATCGTTCTTTTCTGGTCCCATGGAAATTCTTGTTTTAAATAGAATTAAATTAGCGCTGATAACAATACCGTCGATATATCGTGATATTGTTCTTTTCCGTGAAAAATGTTATTTTATTATTTTTTATGAGAAATATTATTTTTTAATATTACGCAATTAGTAATAGTAGTATTATTTATTATTTTTTAATATTATATATATATTATTTTATTATTATTATTATATATATATTATTTTTTAATATTACGCAATAGTAATAGATAGTATTATCGATTCTATAATGGAATAAGTATTCGGTAGGAAATATCGATAGATATTTTGATTTTCACAAAGGTATTTGTCAATATCAAGTTTGATATTTAGTGAAAAATACCGATTTACAATAAAATTATGAGACACGAGTCGAGTTTGTGATGATTCTCTCGTCATAAAAATTTAAGCACTATTATAACATATTTATTCGAGTATTATTTAAGAATAAATGTTAACAGATGAGTTTAGATATCGAAGAAAAGTATTAATTTGTTTTGATATGAAGAAGAGCCAACGCCTCCTCAACGCGTAGAATCATGTATCCGATAATTGAATCACCTTTGGATCACGATTTTGATTAGAAGTAAATTTTGCATGAACGTAAATATGGTTTTTAATTAATTTAGAAAGACTGTGTTGGAATTAGAGAAAGATAGCGAGAAGTTATCGCAATTGTGAATTATAGACCATTCGGATAAGAATATCTGTTATTAGTATGATATATTCAATTTAATGTTCAATTTAGTATAATAATCCTTAGATTACACCATTTCACATGGGAATGAATATATGTGAACGAATTTAGAAAAATAAACTTGGTAAAAAAAAATTATATATCAATTTTTTTAAAATATTTTTTAAACAAATATGGATCTTTTTCTTAGAAAAAATACACTTTTTTCCATCATTTACATTTATTAACAGTATGAGAGATATTAAAAATTAAAGAGAATAATGGGAAAAAAAAATTGTATAAAACTTCATTCCATTTAAAAACAGTAAAAATATAATTCAAAGATTACATTGAGAGATTAAATCATTTCGAATAATTTGCAATATTTGTTCAAAATATATGTATAGACAATATTGATTCTTCATTATATTTTTGAAAAATGAAAGGAGATACTTGAAAACTGGTAAATGGTTTATTTTTTACAGTTTCCATTTAAAAATATAAATTTCTTCCTAATTTTTTTCAATTACTGATTGATATCACCATCTCCTTCATTTTATTATTCGAAATACGAGTACAAATTGGCTTTAAGATTCTTTTTCAAGTGAAAGAAATCATAGGATAATGCTAATACGAAATTTTGAAATTTATTTGAAACATAGAAAATTATATAATACTATACTACTACTTATTCATACTAACAATGCAATCACAATTATATTCATTCACTCTTCCACTTATATAACAGATACGATAATTTCTTCAGCCAAAAATAACATATATAAATACCAAAACACAAATTTTAATATTAATATCCAATGATATCCAAAAGAGAAAAGATTGAAGCGTCGAATTATAAAGAGAAGGGAAACATTCGAATCGCGTCGATATCAGGAGAGATTGAATGGTAAGACGCCCTCCAACACTGGCTTACTTTTAATTGCATAATTTTCGGCGTAACTTCGCGCCGGATTCCGTTCCATTGCCGAGGAGGAGCTTATCTCTCGCTTCCGCGCGGCAGAACTTGCGAATCAGCTCTCGGCGTAATTAAAAGTCTGCCGTCGTCGATCAAACCCCCGCTCGAGGCGGCGGCTCTTCGTGTCGCAGAGATCGGTGGGGAAGGCGCCACGAAAGTTCCAACTTTCGAACTTTCCGCACCTTGCACTGCGGCACCAGCCTGTTACCAGAACCGATCGTGAACTTGCCGAGTTGAATTTGAATTTTCCTGAAACCCCGAGTTCGCGCTCTCGAACGCTGTTTTTATCTCCGTTTTCGATCTATCTGCACGCGTGAAGTTAATTGTACAAATTTTATTCGTGGCGCATATAGTGGATTGAAGCTTCTTTAGAGACGAAACGAGACGAGATAAGATAAGAGATAGTTCTATCTCTTATTTATCATCATCACGTTGCGATTCATTCATTATCACAAGAGAATGTATTTTGGTATAAATTAGAAAAAAGTAAGAATATATATCACTACAATAATAAATATTGTTATATTTTCATTTTCAGAAATTAAAGAAAGATAATAAACAATAGTGCTATTACAGGTTTTTCCATTTTTGCAATTGTTATAGAAACTTGTAGATGTTTCTGGTAAAATTAATTTTGAATTTTATTCATATAGATTCGTAAACGGAAAAAAGAGAAATTTTACCATCAAATTCTACTTTATTAGTCGTATTTTCGAATATGGGAAAACGGTATCTTTATTGCTTGAAAGTTTGGTTGACAGTGTAACAAATGCGGTAACCTGATACCCGGGTCATGTCCTAAATTTGATGTCTTGAAACGGTCATAAAATATAATTTTCACTGACTTTGATCATTTATACTTTTATAAAAAAAAAAAAATTAAAAGATATGAAGATATAATAACCAATAATAACCAAGAAAAGGAATGAATTATATTGAATTATATTGAAATTAGAATGTAATAAAAAAAGATATAATAAATGAAAGAAAAGAAATGCAAGAAATCTGTGCATATTAAGATACATATAAAAGGTAATAATAGGTATAAATCTTTTTAATTTTCTATTTATAATAATCTTAAATCAAATTCAAATCTATTTACCGCTTATTTAATTAATTAAATGATTTAATTAAACAATTAATTAAAATATACATGGAGAATACAATCCTTACACGAAGTCAAGGATGAGAATTATATTATTAAAGATATAAAATCAAAGATAATTCCAATACGTTTATTTAAATTTTTCTCATATTTAAAACTATTTTATAACCCCTCTCATTTTCTCCAACAAAATCAGCATCGCAAACCGAAGACAAAAGATTTCTTCTAGAGCATACCAATTAAAGAGATCAGATATTACTGTATTAAAATTCTCATTTTGTAAATCATATATATTCGTTACATCGAGGCGAGAATTAAATAATTTGCAACGAAAGACCGGGATACGATGGTTTTTCCCACGAATACCAAAGTTCTTAAATCACGCACATCTCACGAACTTCCGACAGATCTTCGGTCGAAGGCCCCAGCAACGCGCAATTATTTCTCGCATGCTGGGCTATTGCGTGAGAGTAACGAGCGTTCGCATTGTCTGTACGCATCGAATTGGATTGTGGCGCGTTTAACGGAATGTATACATCTTTATGGAAATACCGTTCTCAGTTATTCCATGCCAAAAATCGAGTAACCGTAAGTAAATTATCAATATTCATGTGGCGTTGTGATGTTTTCTCAAGTTCAATTTATCCATGGAAAGAATATAAAAAAAAAAAGAGAGAAAGAAGAAGAAGAATTTGTAAATAATATTTCAAATATTATAAAATAATAATATTATAAATAGAAATATTCACATAAATATTTTAACTTTAAACAAAAATAAACAATTATAATATCACATTTGGTAACAAAAGTCTTACTATCTTACAAAAATTTAAATATTTCATATATTAAATACTTTGTTCTACCCTGTCATCATAAAATTACATTAAAAAAAAATTCGAAAACTTTAAGGACTGATTTTATCTTCTCGATGTGATATCATTCGATAATCATTAAGTTCTATATGGAGACGCCATTATGTAAGCGCAAGGATACTTTAGTAACTTCGCAAGCAAGGCATAGGTAACATCCTCAATGGTAATTGTGCGTAACAATCGGCGAATACACACCGAACCGCGAAACAAGGTTGTCGGAAGTAGCGGTCGATCAATAGGTAAATAGGTTAATCACCGTATCGTTCGTCCTGAATGGAGTTTCGAGTGGCGCGTGTGGCTCTAATGTAAGTGAACGAACTATTCAACATTTATACCGATTCGCCGGAAATCACACGCTCGATAGACCCTAAAACGTCGACCTCGACCTGGTTGCACGCAACAACACATGCACGTACATTCGTGTATATAGTCTGTTGTGTAAACGCGCCTTAATGATCTCGTGCACAATGCAATCCCTCTGAATGGAGTGAAATCGATAAGAAATTTATCGCGCGGAAAACGCATGGAGAAATCGCTACTCAATCAGTCGGAATTAAACGATCGATAAAGTTATAAGGGGTGGAACAATGATAATTGAAAGAGCAAACAGGTGGCATTATATTCAGGATTATTTTCATAAAGACGTTTAAAAAAGAACAAGTGAAATACTTTGAAATAAGGTAGAAACATAATTGATGCAAATTTGACGTTATATTATATAAAATAATATGTGATTTATAACAATTAAATATATAACTCTGACAATTTACTCTGAATTTTATAATCAGTGAATATATTTTGAAAATTATCATATTAAAAATTATCATAGACTTTAAAAATGAAAAAAAAATCGTATCATGAATATTCAATAAAAGTTTAAGTAGTAAAATATGAAATTAGATATATTTTAGTTTTAAAATAATAATAATATTAATAAATTCTTTTATGTTTATAATTATATAAAAACCCCCGTAGGGGTTACCAAAAATTGCCGTAGCCGATGATTTTTCACATCGTCATGGCGGGGTATTGGTAAAAGTTTTCAACTAGCAAAAATCGCACCTCGGTAGAACCTCATTGGTTACGATATCGCCACTGCGCAAAGCTGATGGTTATACACCTCCTCGTGTTAGATATAACGTTTCACAAACAATTTAACTTGCGAGAAACAATATGAACTGCGCCGCCATCTAGTTCTCGGTACTCGAACTAACATTCTCTGCGCCCTATTCGTTCTCTATCTCACCCTTATTTGATATTACTTTATCTCACATTGAACAACTATAAATTAATTCTAAAAATATTTTATAAATAATATTCTTAGAGATTTATTAATATTCGAATGAATAAGGAATTAATTTAAAATATTTTTATATATTTTTTATTGAATAACAAATTGTTATCAAATAAATTATATTGAAATAAATTTTTTATAAAGATAAATGAAATGATTATTTTTTAAAAATCATTTCATTTCAAATATAATGTGAAATAATAATTCACAAAAAAAAAACAAAAAAATTATATACTGAATATTTGCGTTATAACGCAAGAATAAAAAATTAATTTACAAACATTCGTAACACGAGTAATGTAAAAAGTAAATGAATTCTTACTATTTCTTACTACTCTCCTGTAATTATTCTACCATACATGTTAGTGAGATTTATTGTAGGTTTTTATGAGTGTAATAACACACGCATTACCCTTTCATCAAGAAGTCACGCTAAAATAAGCCTATAAATACGAATGGCACACGTGTTCAATCACGCTATGCTATACGTTTCTCTCAGATTGATAGAAAAGGAACAACATCTCGATTTCTTTTGATTTTATGCGATTTCATATGTACATTATGGAGATTATTCAAAGGCAGAATTACGGAATATATAGCAGCGTAACATACCACTGTCACGACTATTAAGAATGCGAATATAGCTATTGATTATAACGAAACCGATCGCAACATAATAATAATAATAATTATCGAATTTTTGTCCCAATGCCGTATTCCCCAAGCAAGACACGGGAAATTGAGATTGCTCTGATCATGATGATATCTCGCCACGTGCAAAATTTCTATCGTGAAAATCATTCCGCGTTCACGCATACATCAAACGTAAATATAAACGATACACTTTCTCTGGATGACGTTACATTTTCATACGCCTACAACTAGATCATTACCAGTTCTCGATTATCACGAAAATCTTGCACCGAAACCGACAATTTTCCCGTGTTTCTGACAGCGTCAGCCATATTTGATTCGTTAGACGTTAGATAAAAAAAAAAAGTAAATGAAATAAATCTAATTACAAACTTCATATTGTTTCATACCTTTGAATTGTATCGTTGAACGCTTGAATAATCCATCACGCGACACATCGATGATTTCTGCAAGTTATGCCAAACGTAAGAACTTCCACAAAAATAGCACAATAACACAAAATTGAACGAGTGTAACGCATTCTCACGCGACGCGGCGTAACCACGGCACGAATGATCTGAACGGTCATTAGGCGGCGACGTCCGCGCATGCGCGAGATACATCTCCGATACTCAATCTCCCCAACGATCAATCATGTCGAAAAGTACCGCGCGCGCTTTCACTGCAAACGCAACGTCGCTGTTTTCGTACGCCTCTGTCATCAATATAAGCGTGAACGAACTTCGCCAGATCGATTACTGACGGTAATTATTTAATTTCCCGGGTGATCTCACACGGCCCACATTCACATTGTCGATCCATTATCATCAAAGCATTATTCTTTAACACCTGCTTGACTATTGGCTTCCCTCTGCGCGGATTAACGACCAACGTGGTAATAAGTGGCGAAACGAAGAAGAAGCTGCTTTTAGAGATTCAATTACGTTATCCGCATGGTAACATAATGATAATGATCTTCGACTGGTTCTCGAATGCGTATATATGCGAACCGTAACGAACAAGGAAGAGCGTTGGTAAGAAACATTCTTCCTCATAAATATCGAGATACGTGAAGCTTATGGTAATTTGTCTGTTGATCTAATTTGAAAGAATAACGCATAATTAGGTCTTGCATGTCACATTTCTTGTTCCTTTTGAGAACAGAAATGCAATTTTACTTTTAACAAATCATTTCTTACATTAATAGAATTTATTTTTAAATTTATTAAGATATATATATTATAAAATTATTAATAGTGTTGTAAATCTTGAACTGCCAAAGAATAAATATCTACTGTTATAAATTGAACGTATCACAGATATATGTATGAAACTCTCTACATTCGAGGTTCAAATTCTAAACATCTCAAAGGATCCTATATCTAAAATATCTCAAATTTGCCTATTGCTATGAATCTTGAATCTAATATCGCCTATAAATATAAAAGCTATACCATATATATTATCATATATATTGACTCTAATAGGTTCGATATTTGAATTCGATTCAATATTATATTTGTATTGTCAATATACACGTACAATTCAATGAATCCAAAATTATTTCTATAGTTAAATTTCATCCATATGATATATTCTAGATATGTATCAAGGGATCTAATAGGATCTAACTTTCGAGTTCTACGAATCTTCAATTACCTAAAGCAAATTCCACTATTGCTACAATAATGCTACATGTCAATTATACAGATTTACGATCAATCAGATCATGTTTCATTCGACTATTTGAAACTCACCACAGATTGATAGTTCTTATAGTCAAATCAACATCCTTCCACACGAAACTTTCCACTCAACTTTTTCCCAACAAACAATTTCAAATCCACTCGTTTACAAGCAGATAATAATAATAATAATAATAATAATAATAAAAAAGAATTAGATCAAAAAAAAAAAAAAAGAAATAGATTCATTCGGTTAAATATGTATAATATAGAAAAGCTCGATTTTCATCGAACCTTAGGCGCTGTCCCGAAGGCAACCAAGAGATTCTAATTCGCGATGCCGACACGAACAGTTGTTCCTGAACGTCGCGGCGAGCCGCTTATTACAAGCCGTGTAATAGGCTTCCGCGCGCGACTCGAGGCTTCCCTCGCGCGAGATAACGAGCGTAGAGGAATGGACCGCGAGCAGATTAACAGTACCGACTGTCCGGTACGCGATCCGATTAAACTGCGCATAATAAATCGCCAAGGGTGCGATCATTCAATTAATAGCGGGCAACGAGGCACCATGGAAAGTTGCTCGTGGCACGCCTTCGCTTTTAAATATCGCACCTACGTAAGCTGCCACGTTCGCGCCTGATAAGAAACTGCCAGCTCTTTACTTCTTATTGCTGTTTCTCCGTACTGGGTGATCGCATCGTAATGAGCTCATGACAGGATTGAACGTTATCGAAATAAATTCTTAGTTAAATCGTATTGATAAAATTTTTTATTCTTATTACACGTATCACATATCACTGTATTGACCTGCTTCCCGTCTACTAAAGTGTTAAATAAATTTATTTTCGTGGAAAACAAAATAAATAAATATTTTCGTGCTCTTAGAAAGCAAGATGAATAGATGTTTAAATTGTTGTTTAATTTTTTTTTCATCAAATTAATCAAGTTTTATTATTATTCTATGAATTTTCGGTTGTATAAATTTGCAAATTTTTTATTCTTTCTGTGTGTTAAAATATAATCGCTTCTTCGTTTTGTGAACGGATGCTATACAATTTACGTTGAATTTTTTCACTTCTTTGTACAATTCTTTTAATATGCATCTGTATGATTAACGATGAAGAAGATGTTTAAGATCTTTGTGTCGGATAAATCACTCGGTACATCTCATTTGTCCAAGTTTTTATTAAAATGTTGTTTCATTAGCACACGGGCAAAGTGGCCGGTGAAATGCAACAGATTCACAGTGGTTGAATCATAACAGTAATTATAATGAGGATCCGGCGTTTCTAGTGGCTAACGATGAGAGATTCCACGAAGTTTAATGGCAATGCCGTAAATTCCAGCGCGTGTAACACGAGCGCATAGACGAAGTTGGCGAGCTTCTTCAGCGCTTAATAAGACGGTGCACGGATTCGAGAAGCAAGAATGTGCTGTTCAAAGCATTTAAAACGTGGACTATCGTGGATATATTCTACGGACTTTCAAATTTTACTCCTTTTATTTGTCGGGCCAGATGATCATTAATCTACTTTTAAACTTATTTTATCTTTGTCTATAGAAATATTCAAGATTTTTAATTTTAATATATTTAACATTTTGCTGTACATAAAAGTTTCTTGCCCAATATAGAAATGAATAACAAAAGAATATCTTAACGAAATTTTTACTGTTATATTTCTGAAATTTTTATAAATAAAATAAAACCAAAAATAATATATTTGTACTTTGAATTATTTTGTAACAAATAATAAATGTTTGAATTATATGATGAATTATAAATGTAATAAATAAAGAATTAAATATGTAAATATGATTCAAAACCATTGGTTAAAGTTTCGTTAAAAAAAAACCAACAATAAAAAAAAATTTTCAGTAACATTTTACGACACTTATATTGCTCACGTGTCAAACTTTATTAACATATCAAATAAAATTTTCCCCAAATCGAATAAAAACCTTTTGAAATTATGCCATAACTTTTACAATTATAAAATATTCACCTTCAGAATAGAATAAAACTCTATTTTAAAATCACTCTACTTATTAAATTGTTCTATAAACAAAAAAAAGCAAGTTAAAACAGGAAAAATTTCTACAATTATAATCACTCGAGTATTACACCAATCGTTTCTCATCATTGCAATTCTCATTTCTTGTACGGATAATTACATCTTGTATGTATCCTCGAGGGAGATCGTTTTCACGCGTAAAATTTCACAAATTCGAAACTGAGAACCGTCACATAAACGCAGAGGCGCGCGCTCCTCGGACGGCGAACAAGAAAGAGCGGCCCCTCGGGAGAGGATGTTTCGCGGCGTGAAAGCGATGCCATTCCATCGGAAGAAATAGATCGAGCCACGGGAAACGGATCAACTCGTTAGCGATCAACGAATCTCGTCCGGCCTATGATTGCTTTCTCATTCTTCGGCCGCTGGTCGCTACCGTTTGACTCGACGATTTACGAATACCACTTTCTCCGTTTGAACGACGCGTAATCTGGCGTCGACGCCAGATTAACAGATTTCGAAGAACGGAAAATTTGTTTATGTCATTCTGTCTTTGCAATTCTTTGGGATCAATAGAGATTAAAAGAAGTTTTATTTTAATGTTAGGTCTGAGCATGTTAAAATAAGTCTAATAATATGAATAACATGATATGAGAGAATGAAATAATGTTATTTTATAGATTGTATTTAATGGAAAATATTATATAGATTTATATGATTTAAAGATGTTTGTAAATAATTTTCTTAATATGACATAATCTTTTTCATATACAATATAATATAACATAAAGATTTTGCTTAGATACAAAATGATAAAAAATCGTGATTTTTAGGTTATGTCGTTGTTGCACGAACGTGTAATATCTGTCAGTTGTTCCAAAGCTGGCTTTTCAAGTTATATTTCAACGATTGAATGATGATAATAATAAATAATAATACATGCATATATCTTAACTTCAAATTTATTACAATTTTATTATGCGTACAAATTGAGCAATTGTTTTCAACGATTGTCTCTCTTGTGTATACCGTATAAAAAATTCTTTCGTTAACAATCTACGCATCTAAATAAAATAAGTATTGATATCTCTGTAACACTAATTTCAAATTTATAACAAAATTGACAGATTCGAATACGAGAAGGAGAAGTTAATTTCCTGATAACACAGTATAACCTAACACTCGTTCGTAACATTTCATATCAATATCACATTATCCACAACAATGTTCATCGTGAACGTATAATCATTTCCATTCCTATCTCTCGAACGAATAATATAAATCAAGGTTTTATAGATCCTGCAAGTTTTTAGAATTACATCCACGAGGTATCGACGATAGAAACTTGGCTGAACCGAGGCAGAAGAATGGTCGCCAAGGTGAAAGGCTGAGGAAGTTGAGCTCCAATTAAATTGTATCTCCTTTAAGAAGGCCGCTGCCGTTACGGATAATCCGCGTGCCGCTTGTTCAAGGCAGGCCGCGAGCGAGTGC
>NW_006263408.1:799579-808166 GCF_000469605.1 Apis dorsata
TACGCCGCGCGGAGGAGGAACAAGCTTATGAAGCAGCGCCAGTTTTTGCCCCGTCCTCCACGTTATAGGACTAATTTATTAACTACCCGGCTCGAGCATCACGGAACTGTTCCCCGTCGGCAGCGTTCGGCCTTCGTACAAGAAATGGCGCGCAATCTTCCTTCCAATCTTTGTGAAACGCAGCCCCATTTGATTCGCCCGGTTTCATCGCGCCACTTTCTTGTCGGAGTCTAAGAATCGTCCCAAGGGTTTCAAAAGCTGATTTCACGGTGATTTCATGGGGGATTTTAATCGATTGAGCGGTGTACGCATATGGAAGTGATGCTGAGTTATAGCAAGTCGGAGCCAATGACGCTTTGGAACTTGAGGAATTCTGCTGGTGGTCTTGAATGGTTTGGTGTAATGAGATATTTCCTTTTTGCGCAGGAAAGTTTCGAACGTCCGGGGAATTGATTCCTTTTAGGATGAGGTGCTCGAGAGAAGATCGACAGATTTTTGAAATCGTAGTTCTAATAGTTCTTAATTATTTTAATTGACGTTATTCGATACAGGATTAGTAGTAACTTTCATTATTTGATGATTGATATTTTAAAAGTTGTTTCAAATAGATTGTGATATTCATATATTGTATAAATAAATAATATTATAAATATATCATGTGAATTTTGGCCAAAATATATAAATATTTATGTATGATTTTTTTTAAATCTTTCATAATACTCAATTCAACTTTGTGGAAATTAACTCCGTCAAAATAAATAATAGTTTTTGAAATATACTGATCATGATTCTCATAACATTCTTTTTCTTAGCCAATTATAACAAAATAATACAATTTAACAATAATTAAATATCTTACAAATAAGAGGAAAGTAAATTTATTTATAATTTTTAAATAAAGATAATATATCTAAAAAAAATTCTGTATTATATATATATGGAAAAAGAATAAGTTTATTATATATTTTGAAATATTTTATAGCAAAAAGATTTTAAGATTTTAAATTAATAAAATAAGTCACAAATCGACTTGATTTTAGATGGATTTTTTTTCCCTTTTTCTAAAGTTATTTTTTAAAATTGTTAATTCCATTTGCCGCGAGATTTTCAATTCTCTTCCACCTTTAAATTATTACCCCATCGAACAAAATCGTAAATCCAAGGAAGAATGAAGCGAAGCAATCGGAAACAAGCGCATCTTCCGCAACCCAATCCCATACGATGACAAGCCTAAGTATCTTATCTACCATCTACCATCTAATCTAGGGAGGGAAACTTGTGCGTAGTTAAGCGTTTCACATTGGCAAGGACTGTCTACGCTTGTTACTAGTAATCCCCCCCACCACGTATTCAACCGGCTATTAGAAATTGGTCGCAGTTTTTGTACGCAAATTCAACCGCTTTAACCGTTGTGCGCATGGTCGCTTACGTAAATAAAATAAAATCCTCCCTAGATATGTTTTCTCGCTTTCCTATTCATTATGTAAAAGCGCGGCACGTTCGGAAAATAACAGTTGGTTCATTTATCTTCGACCTCTCCTCTGTACCCGATTCCTCTTTCGCTAGCGCGGATGCAGGAAGAGGAGAAAGACTTTCTCGGACCCAAGAGATTGAATCTTCCACGAACAATGAGTCGCTGTGATATGCGTAAACGATGTCAGCTTAGATACCGCTTGCTATTCGCAAAGAAGAGTAAAGAAGAAACATAAGGACAGATATTGATTTTCTTTGATAGTTGGAAACTAGTCACTTGATAACGATTCGTCGAGTTAGGTTAGGAATGAAAAAATTAGTGAGCTATAATGTGGATTGTGATGGGAAATCATAGCATTTATTGTATTATTCAATTGGATTAATTATTATATGGATTCATTCTTATCGTTCAAATCGATACCATTTGTATAAAATAAGCAGATTATATAATATTTATACATTACCATATATAAATTTTGATAATCTTGAATACATTTCTCATATGAATAAAACATTCTTTTATCCATCTCGTTTAAGACAGGTCTCTCTTTTTAAATATTAACAAAACATTTAAAAAGAAATATTGAAGAATATTTAGTATGTAAATTTGAAATGCAATAGTGGAACATTTGAGTATTTGTAATAAGTGCATTTGTAAAAAGTGGAATATCTGTAAAGTATTGATTTTTTTATTCGTACCTGTTTTACATTTCATATGTTGAAAATGTGTAAATGTTAGAATGCATTAGCTTGTTTAAGTATTTGTAAGTATACTTTGTAATTAAGTGTACTTGGAAAAAGTAGAATATGAGTAAAGTATTTTTTATTTATATCTGTTTCACATTTTTATTGTATATATATCACTTAATATGTAAATGTTAGAATGGAATAATAGAACATTTGAGTACTTATATTTATATTTAAATAAAAACACTTAAAAAAATGTAATACTTTTAAATTATTGATTTTTTTTCATATATACCTTATATTTCCACTGTACTACCATACATTATTATCCCTTTAATTTTTCAAATGTCAAATTTTTTTCATTTGAAGATTTGATTGAAACTTATTCTCAAATATCTCTCAATAATGCTTCATTTATTCCAAGATCATTATATATTATTCCACAGAAAGAATTATTCAAACTTCTCCATATATTTCCTAAGTATATTTTCAATCCAAGATAATCTTTCTTTATTTATTTTCTATTTAACAATAAACTTTTCATTCTATATTGTCATAAGATTTTGCATATTTAAAAGAAATATCCAAACTTCTTTTATGTATACACATTTTCAATCCAAAACAATCTTTCAAATATCTTCCATTTAATAAATTTCATCCATTCCAAGATTATTTCATTCTATATATTTCAAAGAAAGTTATCAAGTTTCTCTTATGCAGAACATTTCCTAACACTTTCAATCCAAAACAATTTCAAATATTTCCCATAACATACTTCACCTATTTCAAGATTATTTCACAACCATTACCACAAAATGTTCCAAGGAAACATCATTCAAGCTTATCTTGACCTGCACATTTTCTAACCTCATTTTCAATCTAAAACAAATATCTTCCATTTGACAAGCTTCACCTATTTTAAGGTTATTTCATAGTTATTACCATAAAATTCTGAACATTCCAAAGAAACAGTTATCCAAGCTTCTCTTATACAGTACATTTTCCAAGTACCATCAAGGAAGCATCTAGGAACAACAAAACGGTAACCGTCTCGAAAGCGAGGACGCCTCGTCTCATTGTCTCTCGCATAGAGGTCGGTCCTCGTTTGATAGCCAGCAAGTAGGTAGCTAGGTAACCAGTCGTGTAAATAACCGATTGGTCGCGGGTTAAGTATCTGGTAACAGCGGATACTGTCTCCGTGGTATCGATATATCATCCGATCGAGCCTCGAGAGCATATTGTCGATTTCGCATAAGTTTCTTTTCCTTGAAATCTCCCATTAATAGCATGAGGCGCGAATCGCATGTGCGTTGACTCTTTTGAAACGTTAAAATTCCACAATCTAAAGTTCGTGTTCCTCACGACAAATGATCGTATTCAATAAAAAGATTTCTCTTTGGCGGAATTTTAGTAGGTTTCGCTCAATGATATTTTCTCCGTAATGAAACCATATTGGAGGAGGTCGAATTGATAAATATTCGTAAGATTTTTTTTCTTCTTTGGACGAGTTTGAATAATGATGTTGTTAAGTATTAAGAATACAGTAAAGATAAAATTTTATTTATTTTATTAGTTACTAAAATTATTATTATAATTATATTCCAATTCCAATAATAATAATATTTTATTATTATTATAAAAAATTATTGAAAAATTGAACAAAATAAAAATTAAATATTGATAACAAAGAAAAATAAATTGTATTAAAATCCTATCATAAATTTATCTTAAAATTAGCAAGTATTTAATTATCAAGTACTTTTTTTTTAAATATTCCAATCTATCATTATTCTTATCTTATCATCATTCATACTTCCGAAAATTGGTATCTTTCCATTCATATCACGATATATCGATATCAGAGGATCGCGGAAATAACCTTAATTTAATCAAGCGCAAATAATAGAATCGCGTTGGGTGGCTCTTCGATCGAGATGATCGGAAGAAACTGACTGATCGCAACGTGTGGGTCGATATTTCTGCTCCCGGCATAGATCTTCTAGATTCAATAATGAAGATAGTTACAGTCCTACATATACAGGGTGTTCGACTATAGCTGTTTCAAAATTCAAAAAAAAATTCTTCATGTCTAATATAAGACAAAAATCAAGAATAAAAAAATTGTATTTTTCTTAGCTTTGTATTTTTTCTTATCAAAAATCGATGAAAATATCCGAACTTTTCTAAAACAACTGAAATAGCATAAAAAACAATGATCAAAAATGTCAATAATTAAATTTCCAATATTTTATCCTTAATTTTTATTTTATTTTTATTTAAAAAATCAAAGTCACGACAAATTTTTGTAGCTAAGCATTCCATATATCCAAATTTAAGGGATAATTTTAGAAATTAAAACGGATAAAAAAAATTAATTTATACAAACGTATAAACATATACATTGAAGTTTAACTTTTAACATTAAAAATACTTTCAATTATTTGAAAAATAACCTTCAACTCTTAAATCATCCCTTAAATTTTCTATCTAATTCATCCAAATACCCTGTACACGTGTGTCGACGGTTTACAAGAGGAATCTGGAATCTGGAAGCTGGCTAAGACTATCGCAGTTCCAAGACGAAACACACAGCCTTCAATCATTGTCAATCAGTTCGGACGAGGCACCGTTACAGTGTCTTCGATGCTCTCATCGCGTTGTTCCGCGCTATCTGGCTACACCTTCTGTTATTCCTTCACGGTCCCGTTTTCCACCGGCTTTGTCATCAGTCTATACGCACCCTTCGCCTGTGTGTGGTCATCTACGTGGGCCCTGGCCACCTGGCACACAGTCTGTTGATCAAATCACCTACCTGAGGAGTTCGATGACGATAGTGGAATGGATAGTTTTGTAATTTAAAAGATCTTGTTCAAAGGATGATAAGCATTGGAGTAAGGGAAGATTTTGAGGGAATATTTAGAAGAAGATTATAAATAAATTATTTAAAATAATGGATGATTATAAGTCGTTCATATTTCAAATATAAAATCCATCGTGCAATTCTAATGATTTTAGTTATAATATATTTAATAACGAAATATCTGTAAGCTGAATGATTAGAGGATTCGGATAATTAAGTAAGCATACTAAATTTTGAAATTTCTTTTTTTTTTACTATGATATATTATCTTTAAATCACGCTAGATCGTTAATTAATTAATTATACTGTTTATAAATAAAACAGATTCAATTTTTAAAAAAATTTTAAAAGCATCAAAATATATCAAGTTTTCTAAATAATCATATTACGATGCATAAATATCAAACTTTTATTAAAAAAAAAAAGAAAAAATTCGAAGAATAAAGGATAATGAATAAATTGTGGTGACGATGTAGATGATTTTTTTTACGTGCTGTTGCACTTGTTCGAATTGGTTTCTTTTCCTCGATCAACTTGCTTCGTCGCTTATATCACGATTTGTTCGCTACGCTCTTACCCTTAAAGCGCTTTCACATTATCCGGTTTTCGTTATCTGATTGAAACTGAATCAATTATCTAACGTATCGAATTAATGTTCGTTTTTCATATTGTTACGTGCAATTGAATGGCATCAAAAATATACATAATAAATATACATAGAATAATAAATCGATATTCACTTTCGTTTAATCGGATAATATAAAAAATATAAAATAATTATTATTAAACAAATAATACATTTGCAATTCGTTCGAAAAAGTAAAAAACAAACTTTGAATCCTAAAAAATAATAAGATCTAAACTAATAGAACTCTGATCACAATCACAAATCCAACAGAAAATGCGATCAACACTCGACTCGATATTCGAAGGGCAGGAATTCGCGTGGGCGGATCGAGCTCGCGCAGATAAACGCGTATAATCCCGCACAGGTGTAAGGGAAACCCTGCGATATTTATTTCTCTTCGTATCGCAACAACATCGAGTTGCAAGCACCGAGACGCTTATCGAAGTTACTTGGAAGAGTGGAAAGGAACGACGAAGGAGGATCGATCCGATTCAATCATCCACTCATTCTTGGTTCTTCCTCTGTTCTCATCTTCGATGTATTATTTTTTTTAACGATCTACTTCGTTGTAACAGTGAAACAGCATCGAAAAATATGCTACACGTTTTATTCTAAGATAATGCTTTTCTTTTATAATCAGATTTTGGTGTGATTTTATGAATTTTGAACTTTTCGAAGATCGTGTTATATAAATGTTTAAACTTTTATACGTATAACTTGAGCATCTTAATTATTTATAAAATAAAAAATCGATGGCATTGCGATACGTAAAAAATTTTTCTCAAAATCATATATTTTCGAGGTATGAAATATAAATTGTCTTTAACTAAATGAAAAATTATTAATAAAGAAGAATTAAATATTTCCAATTCTTAAATAATCATAAGCAATAATTTTAAATGAGTAACTATCTATGTGTGTATACGTATACACACATACATACATACATAAATCGATCTTCCTCTCCGCTTCCTCCAATTTCCCGAAACGAAAATCCTGGACCCCGTTAAGACACTAGAAGACCACGAAAGGATATTTACGATCGTGTTTCTCGACTCTGAACGTCTAGGGCGAGTCCCTAGACCCGTTCGTTGGGCGTCCTTTTCCGTATACGGTACGAAACGACTCGTTACTTGGCGAGAAATTATTGCTATTACAGTCGAGCCACACACGCGTAACCTTGCCGTTATCGGTTCTATTTGATACAGCGATTGTATGTACGTCGCGTTCGGTGGTCGACGAAGGTTAAGGGGCATCCAAATTAAGTATTTGAAATATATTTAAATTGAGATGAAAAACGAACTAGTCGAGATAGTGAAAAGTTTTTAAAGATTGCATTTAATTGCATTTAAATTCATCATATACGTCAGAAGAATTACAGCAGAAAATTAATATGTGCATTTATGAATTAGATTCGAAATATTTCTCAATTCTTTAAAATTCTGAAATGTGAAAATATAAAACAATCTTTAATTGGACAATTGAAATTATAATAAAAGTTACAAGGATAGTTGTAGAGTCTCGTATTTAATATTTATTATTGATAACTGTATTTATATTTATTCTATTACATTCTTATTTGGATCCATGGAATGCTCTTTGAATGAATAAAATCTGGATTTTGAATAAACAATTGATAAATGATCGCATGCTAACACATTTATACAACTTCAATATCGTAATATTTTTAATCATTTCGTTAATTATTTTTGAATGATACTTATCGAAAAAATTCAAAAATTTAGCAGAATAAATCAATCAAACACTGAATTGACGTCCATTGAATCGTTACGATTGTTTCTTTTGATATTATCATAATCCAAGAACGAGTTGAAGAAAATACAAGGAAAAATTAAACAAAACAAAATCAAAAAAAAGAAGATCATTTGAATGATATTATGCATATAATATATGTAAGTTTACTTTAAAATAAAGAAATCTATGTTTTATAATGATCCATATATATTGTAAACAAAAAATCGTGGATCACGTCGATTAAAAGAGGATGAGAAGAGAAAAAAGAGAGATAGAAAATTGGTTTAATTGGATACAAGCCTACGAGCAGCTCCGTCGAATTACTTGTCCGTTGGATAATTCATCCAAACATTCGACAACCTTTCAAGCCGATCGTTTAACGAACGATAATTCCTGTTTCATCCCGTGCTATACATCGTGCAGGAAGTTATTGATCGAAAGGATGCTGGCAAATTGCGTTGATATATCGCTTAGGTAGTACAGCTTTTCTTCCCCGTCGGATCAGAGATTCCTGTTTGCTCGTCGGTGTTGGGCGCGGGGATAATTCTTGTGGGGAGAGTTATTGCCGGGGTTGCAAGAAGTATTAGATTTCTGGATATCGCGAAGAAGAATGGTTGGAAAAGGGTAGCGGTGATGGATAAGGGAAGATGAAGTCGTGAATTGTTCAGATACGTCCAACGATCGCTTCAAGATTTTCTCATCCGTTAAATATTTTTCCTCTTTCGTGTCATATTTTTTTCCCCTTTTTATTCTTTGCTTATAATTTATTCGAATGTTTCCATAAGAAGATAGAAAATCAATATTCCTTTCGATTAGATCGAATCTTCCTCTCCGTTGTGAAATTTAAAATGTACGATCGATTAAATATTCAGAGATATACACACAAAATTATAAAGATTATAAAAAAATAATATATATAAAATTATATATAAAATAAAAAAATAAATATATAAAAATAATACATATAATATATAAAATTATAAATACTGCAAACTTAAGGTAAAATTAAATATTCAGAGATACACACAAAATTATAAAGATTATAAAAAAATAATATATATAAAATTATATATAAAATAAAAAAATAAATATATAAAAATAATACATATAATATATAAAATTATAAATACTGCAAACTTAAGGTAAAATTAAATATTCAGAGATACACACAAAATTATAAAGAT
>NW_006263408.1:808186-814734 GCF_000469605.1 Apis dorsata
ATAAATACTACAAACTTAAAGTAAAATAATAAGATAAAAATAAACCTAAATTTTCTTCATCAAATACAATATTGTCCAATATAATTATATATGTTGCAATTTCTCTCATCAAAAACTATTTATTTTACCTTTTCATTTTATTTCAACATATTTATCCTAACATTTCCCAATGAAAAGCCAAGGTTTAATCTAATCTCGCAAGGCAGTCAAAAACTCAATGAAAAGATCCTAAGCCTTTAACAACAAAAAGTTATTAAAATTCGAACGAAAGCTCGAATCTTAAAAGGCGAGAGGACGAAAATGGCGGCAACGAGGAAGCCCCGAATCTACTTAGAGGAATCGGTGGACGGCGGACAAATTTCCAGATCGACAGTTATACCGGATGTGATCGCTAGCCGGACAAAGGCCTTAGCTCGCCTATATTAGGTAGAGCGCGCCGGTTAGCCTCTCTGCCTGCCTACTTTCAGAAATTCTGCGCTAACGAGCGAGCAACAGGCACAGCGCTCCGCTCCGCTTTCCACCGTGGACATCGCTGCCCCATATCTGCCAAATTGTCGTGAGCCACCGCGTCCTTTTCTTTATTGCTCTTCTCTTTAGAATTTATCGAGCGCCTATTGTGCGATTTCCATTCCGTTCGCTTAGAAGGAATTTTATTAATTTTCAAAATTTTCTCTTAAGGGATGAGAAGTTATATGTTATCGTATTTTTGAATTCGAGTTGTGGATTCTCTACTCATCCTGTAGATGATTTTTGTAAATTAGAATTTGAAATTTTTCTAAGTTTCAAAATTTGTTTATTTATCTCGTGCACTTAGTTAGAAGTAAAAGAATTTTATTCGTAAATTGAAGAAATGGATGTGATATTGGATAATAAATTTGATGTAATGAACTAATGTTAAATATGTACGATAATTTTTATGATTAATTTACTTGTGGTTTATATTAATACAGTAATAATTAAGATTGTTTGTGAGGACAGAATACACAAAATTGTCGAACTCTGCATGAATTATAAATCGTAAAATTTGAATTTGAAAAAGAAACAAGAAGGAATGATTTAATGAAAGTATCATGCTGATTGTATGTCTTTTTGTATGTTGGATTTTAAGCTTTTGTATAATTTGATTATGCATATACAAGTGTATAGATATAATAGTGAAAATAGAAAAAAATCTTTATATTTCTATGCATATATTTATATATATGCGTAAAGAAATTTTTAGAACACAATTTTTTAAAAACTATATATCAAAGTCCAATTTAAAAATTATTATTATTATTGTATTATATGTTCTTCTAATCTAATTTTTTCTATACGTCACGAAAATATGTCGAGTTCATCAATTATATTAAAATTCTATAAGTTTATAAATAATATTAAGAAATTTGTTAATGGATAACTCGATCAATATTATTATTTAAAATTATAAATATTTAATAATATTCTTGAATACTCTTTTCCCTCTTTACCTAAATATACAACAAATTAACAATTATCGTTTTAAATAAAAATAAAAATTTCCATGCCAAAAAATGATTGAGAAACACTGCTTTGCACTCACAACAGCAGCAATTACCAAATCTTCGAAACTTTATTCATCACCTCGACCTTCCCCTCAGCGCGGGTGAAAGAGGCATGGTGTCGCGAGATTAGGTTATTTCGTCACGTTCTCTCCCCCTTTCCAGAGTCGAGTTTTAATTAACGTTTAGGAGCACGATTTCGAGGCCTCTGCCAACACCCTCTCGAAACACCTCGTGCGACTGGCGTGGCCTGGCTCTCGACGTAAATAAATTAACCCTGAAGAGGACACGTGCCCTTTGACCCTCGAGATCGAAGACAGGTTACCCGCAACTACAGGGGTTATTAGGGATGATCGACCGACAAGGGTTCCCTTTCTTCCCTATGAAAATCCTTACCTCCTCTCTGGGACAATTCTCTCTCGATTGTCTCCTTGTTTGAATGTCTCGAGCATATCTCTATCTGTAACGTTGCAAATATTGCAAGATTTGCGGGATATTGAAGTTTAAGATGGTTGAGTAATTATTAGTTTTATGAATAACAGATTAATAGTTCGATACTGCAATAATAAATTAAAATATTTCTATTCGGATTTTCAAATATAGGAAAAATTAGAAGAAAATATATTATTTTGCTCGAGGAACAAAGTAATCTTATTTAAGCTTTTAATTTTTTATATACAAATTTTGTTTGAAAAATTATATTCTTCTATGAATAGAATTAAATCCTGTTTAAGGAAACAGAAAATTGTATATACAAAATCTACAAGCTGCAACTGGTAACAAACATGGAATTCTTTTAATAAAAGAAAAACTTTGGAATTTCTGATTCTGTATAACTTTTTAGTAAAGGTTAGATTATAGACTATTATTTTATAATTGAACAGTTATACGTATTAAGCTCAAGCTCCATTTTTTAACCCAAAACATTGATTCTAAAGATTCCAAAGAGGTATCATTCACCTCAATAAATGAAAGCAACAAAAAGCCATAGAAACGTTCCAAAAATGGAGGATTCCAAATATAAGCTACCCCATTTCCATATGGTTCTTCAACGAATCCGAAACAAAAAGACAATTTCCTCTTTTATCTACGCTTTCATCGCCAATTAAATCGGTCATCGGTTATATAAATAGAAGCTCCTGTCATCCGCAAGTGGGATTTCGCAATTGGCCGCGAAACTGGATCCAGTCCAGCCATACTTGGACTCTCGTCAGCCATCAGACTGATTACTTTAATCGTTTCGCGGAACAATCCGTCCGCAGAGCTCTCTCACCTTTCCTGCTCCATCCGCACGACCAGATCCAGATTCAAGGAAGAAACGATTAACCCCTAAATCCATACCCAAAATTTTTGAAGAAATAAAGTTATCAATGAACCTTTACCAAGTTTAATAATTTAATTTCAAAAATTTAAATCTGATCACCTTGTTCGAATTATTAAATCGTAATTATTAAAAGAGAATTCTGCAACTTTTATTTTACTATTATTTTTTAGAATTTTATAACTTTGATTTCTAACTTGTCGAATTATTATATATCATTAATTTTAAATATAATCAGAATTTCAATCAGAACTAAAACGCTCAATTATCCTCAAATACTATTTGAAAGCAAGAGAGAAAAGCATTCTCGCGTATTTTACGTATCTTGAAATTATACCTGAAAAACCTTCAAAAGAAGTAGTTCCATTTCCAAAGAAATTAATCGATAAGAATGGACAGATGTATCTTTATATCCATCGAAGGAGTTATTGTTGTGCACTCACCATCTCAGAGGCGGCCGCCGACTTCACTTCCGCCAAAAGGGTCGCGGCCGGTGACAGATAAGTTTTGAGGAAGTTCTCCAAGTTGCCGTGATAAGCGCACACCAGGATGTCCCGGGCCTGCCTTATCAACAGATTGATAACGCCATCGCCGTAAATCGGGCCAAGCAAGTTCCGGACCAACGATGCGACGTCTCCGCGACCCTGCAACAGAGCGCTCCTTTCACGAGTCTGTTTACCAGGGGAAACGTTATTATGTATATCCAAGTGACGTGGAAGACCTTATCTGAAAACAGGATCGAGGATGTGGATGGGGATGGAGAGGAGAGGCGAAGGTAAACGAAATTAATTTCGAGACAGGTAGTGGACTTATACGAAACTTACTTGTGTGTTCCTCTTCTTCTAAATATTTATTATTGAGATTGAAGAATATCGCAGTGGAATAGGTTTAAAATATGTGTCGTCAAACGTTTCGAGCAATTTTTTGGAAAAATATTTTTAACAAGGGATATTGCACTTTAAAATAAGAAATTTTTGAAATTGAATATGGATATAAACTGTTCATACACAAGGAAAGTTTATATACAGAGTGGATTGTGCAATTTAAATCAATACTAAACTAAATAAAATTAAATTAATTTCAATATGATGTGATGGGGTTTATAAATCTTATTTTTCGACGAGTATATTGTAATAGGACGCTATTAGTCAGAGAATCAAAGGAGTATTGGTATATTCTTTGGAATAATTTTTTAAAATTGGACTTTTTCTTTTTTATAAATAGATTAATGTAAAAAAATTACAATTTGTTAAAATATTTAAAAATTTCATCAAAATTGGTTATACAAACAATGCTTGAAGATAAGTGGTTTTTCAGATGCCTGTTGCTTGTTTTACAAAAATTTATTCGTTAGATTTCAATAGAAAATGAAGATAATCGGTTAACATGTTAAAATTGTGGATCAATGAACTTGTTTCTTCGTTCACACAACCGTCGTCGTTTATTCTATCGTTTATCGTAGTAATTATTAGATTCACTTAGTTATATTTCTCATACTGAATATCTCATATAAAAGTTTCATTAAAAAAAAATAATACACACGTGTTAAAATTCAAAGTTGAAGGATTTCTTTTTTTCTTCGTTCTCACGGCTGTTGCAAGAATTATAAGAACCTAGAATACTTACATATCGCACGTGTGAGAATATTCATTGAAGATTTAATCAAACGAAAAAAAATTTCTTAAAAATCATTTATCATAATCATTTTTAACCCGAGTGTAAAACCCATATATTATTCTAAGAAGTTTAATTAATTTCCTTTTATTAATTTTCCGAGAATTTATAAAAAGATATAAAAGAAGATATTTAGAGAAATTAATTAGAGCTGGCATAAATCAAGAACGAATTGGTGTTAAATCTGCCACGATAAAAGAAAAAATTTGACGTGGATAACAAGTTTGGTAAGTCGATAACTGTGTAACTCCTCCGTTCCTTGCAATTCTCCTTGAATTCAGGCCTAATCCAGGAACACGAAATTAATTTCAGAAAACAATTGATAATTGAATATACAATCCCCATTACCGCTAATGAACGGTATAATGGCTGGCAAAGGTCGAGATAGTTGCATTGTTAATATTCAACACTTATCACGGACGCAGCAGCACAATGCACGCGTTCTTATCTCCTTATTGTAGCCCCGTGATAAATGAACGAATACCAGAGAGATTATTATTACTACCTGGTGGTAGTGTGGGCAACCACAGGCCGAACTAGATTAATTCCACCAGATAGCCGATAATTAATTACATTGTTGCCACTTATACGAAACTTAGTTGTGTGTGCCTCTTCTTCTAAATATTTATATTTATTATTAAGATTTTTATTTATTATTAAGATTGAAGAATATCGCAATGGAATGGATTTAAAATACGTGTCGTCAATGTTTCGAGCAATTTTTTGGAAAAATATTTTTAACAAGGGATATTGCACTTTAGAATGAGAAATTTTTGAAATTGAATATGAACATAAACTGTTCATACACAAGGAAAGTTCATATACAGAGTGAATTGTGCAATTTAAATCAATAAACTAATAAAATTAAATTAATTTCAATATATATAAAAATTAGAATGTATAAAAATAAATGTGCTTGAAGTATTATCAAAGATTGTTCTTTTTCTTATCATCTTTATATATCTTTATAAGTGCTGCTCCCACTAAAATCTTTTTACATTAAAACTACTTTTGCATGCATGTTTGAAATTAAAACAGTGGATATATAAGATTGAATAACTACATTGGATCTATGAATAAGTAGTCATCATTAAAGAAGATTAAAAATACATTTTTTCTCCTTAAACGATATGGCTATTTCAATTTTTGTTTCTTTTCATGAATATTCGAAAACATTCTAGGACATTCAATTGTCTTTTTAAATGTCTAATATACTCTCCAAAATATTTATAATCCACTTAAAATATAAACACAATTTATAATTAAATTTACACTATTGATTACACTCTAATCAATTTAACATCTTTCTGAGCAAATGATTATTGCAAATTTAATTATTTAATTATTTAATATTTAAATTAATAAATTTTTTTATTTCTATTATATTAAATTATTATTTAATAATTAGAAATTTCACCTAAAATTAAAAAATTTAACTTGAACGAAAGAACAACAAATAAATGATTAATCAGAAATAAAGGATATCAACAAATTTCGTTGAACACATTTTTACCTCATTCGATATACTTATTTGAAGATTTCATTTTCGAGATTTCTGATGTTAAAAAACCCTAATATGCAACACGATGCAGCGTGAATTCTTCGATTACGCAACAACTTGGGTTTCCGCGTTCCCAGAAGCGTTTTAACGTGAACTACGGTTCCGGAAAAGGGAAGCGCTCGAGAGGGACGACAACCGAGGTAACGGTCCCAAGTCCTCTTCCATATTGTTATGGAATCATGGCTTACGCCATAAGAATCTGTTATCGACGTCGATCTCCCCCAACGGTGAGAACAAACAAGGGGGAATAAATTGAATTTTATGCCAGCACCCGTTCTGGACTTTCAATGAACTCTGGGAACTTGTTTTTCGGAGGGGGAGGGGGAGGAGTGAAGATTAATTCGATGAGCATCGACGCCTTCGTTCCTTCTTGTTTGTCTTCCCCGTCTTTATGGGGTGTATGCAAAGTGTATTGAAATTGGAATGTTGATACTTCCAGGTTAAGTTTGATTCGAATTTTTTTTTTTTTTTT
>NW_006263408.1:814980-815917 GCF_000469605.1 Apis dorsata
CAAAAAAATTGATAGACGTGTATTAAGTCGACTTGTGAGTTGTTTTTATTGCTGAATCTTTACTTATAGTTTATTTATTATTAATGTACAATAAATACAGTAAATAAAGTGATTATTAATTCTCAATAATTCGAACAAAAAAATTGATAGACGTGTATTAAGTTAACTTGTGAGTTGTTTTTATTGCTGAATCTTTACTCATAGTTGATTTATTATTAATGTAATAATACAGTAAATACAGTGATCACAAAAATATACATAAAATATAATTGTAGAGCAAATTTAGTAAACATCATGATCAATTTGATTTCGATGTAAGTACTTATCTCATCTGGTTCAATATTTCTACAGAATATTATATTATCAATAAGGTTGAATTAGTAAGATTAAAGTAAGTTTTAAAAATAATAATATTTGCAAAATAAATAAGGATAAACGAGGATTCATCCCTTGTCATAAATCTAATAATTATAATTTTAAATAATACAGTAACAATTTTTTTCATTGTTTTACAGTTCTTTATCCTTAATTATCCCCAATAACAGGACTATAATTGAATACAAATTGCACATAGTATTTTCAATATTATCATTTATGAGATGAATAAATCTAACAAGACAAAGCCTGTTAAAACACCATAAATTCCATAAGAAATTGAAAAATATAAATTTCTTTTAAGAAACATCGACACCATAAATCTCCTCCAAAAAAAATCCCTTTAAATACTCTACACCTTTTTCTTTTCCGACGAATTTTTTCAAAATTATACAATAAAATCAAATGCAAAAATCTTCGTTCAACATTCCTTTCCCTCGCTCCGTCCTTCATCGATGCGAATCGAGGCGATCCAATCCGTCTTTTTCACCGAGCAACTCCAGACACACTTTTCGGTTATGGCCGACTTGGAGGGGAGCGGATACTGTTGCTATCCGCTGGA
>NW_006263408.1:816410-817860 GCF_000469605.1 Apis dorsata
TATCGGCGCGCATCGTTACACCGGGCTGCATAAACATTGTGGTTTAACGGCCGCTCGAGCGATGTAACCATTATACACGTGCTCGATCGCCCACGTGTTTCCGCCCCCATCCGCCTCGAGACGAGTCGAGTCTTTTCGAAAGATACGCGAGGAATGTAAAATTGGTCCGAGCGTAATTAGGATCAAGATATAATTGGTGTAATCAATATGGAAAATAATGGATATTTTTGTGTCTAAAAAATTTTTTTATCATTAAAAATAAGACCTTTCTGATTTCGTGTAATCGAAGTTGTCGAATTCTTTTTTCGAATTCTGCGAATTTCGTAATCTTCTCCAAAAAAATCACCAGCTTAAATTTAAGCTTTTAAATAGTCTGCAGAAAACGATGAATCTTTTCGAAATGAAAAATTCAAAATTATACAATAAAATCATGAATCAAATTTTCTTTTCCTCGCCTTTCGTCCGTTTTTATATTATTATTTATATATTAATAAATAGACAATGTTTTTATTATTATCAAAATGCAAAATATATGTGTATAAGTCGCAAATAAGGAAAATTGGGAAATATTCGTGAAAGAATGGATAATAGAGATCATTTGGAAATAAGAGAATGTTACAAAAATATATGAATAGTAAAATGGATTCAAATGAGGGTATAATAAGATATTTTCATGTAACAGCTCTATTATAAACTTTCATATATGCATTTCTTTTGTGTAAATTATTATAATATTCTTCTCTTAGCAATTTTACAATAGAGCCGTTCTACATTAGATCAAAATCTAAAATCAACGAATAATCAAGTACGATGAATTTTTAAAATGTGTAAAAAAAAAAGTTTAATTCTATTCTCAACAACAAACAATCTATGATGAAAGAGAAAATAAAACGAGTCAATATCTCTTCTTCCTCTTCGTTCATTTTGAAACAATGTATGAAAACAATAAATTCGAATGATAATTTCTAAAAACCTGTTACCTGTATCCTTAACCCAACAACACGTACCGTGACATTTTCGTATCGATACTTTCGAAATACATACGTTACAAATAATATAATAACTCGTACTTCACAAACCGTTCAAGAAAAGCATTATACTTCAAAACCTCAAACGAGGTAAATCAAATAAATTCCATTCTCTCTTCAAACAATAATCTAAACAAGATCAAACAACCGGTAGAAAGAAATCTAAATCACAATTTACAATCTCTTACAATCGCTCGCCTTAAAGCTTATACGAATGACAGCCACTTCAATTTGTAATGTCCCCGATTACACGGTTCGAGCAACTGTTACCGACCTCATAAACGAGTAGTATAAATCAGCTATTGTCTCGCTGCTGGTGCTCGCCGAGTATCGATAATTTTCGTTCGTTCAACGAACGGCCAGACTCGGGCCCCGGGTTATATATATATATATATGTATATGTATATATATATATATACACA
>NW_006263408.1:818205-820336 GCF_000469605.1 Apis dorsata
AATAACAGAGCTCGTCATTTCGGTGTGTATCGTCACAACCAATATTTGGCCGGTCGAAATTTATGGGGGAAAGGGTAAGTCGACGGGGCGCGTAAAAGGCTCGTTAGGGGAGGATTTCCATGGGGGATTGTGGGGGATGGATTCGCATAAATTAATCGTGGCCCACCGCGCGCAAGCGCGGTTTTAATCAGCCACATATTATGCTCGTATATTGTTTATTAATGCGTTTGCTCACCCATGCGCACGCGCACACGCGCGACCGAGGAGTAATTTATTTACCCTTCCCTGTGATTATACGTGATTTATTTTCGAATTGTGGCGAGGTGGATCGACGTTTGGAAACAGATTGTGGGTTGCGAATATAATGCATTTATGATCGTGTACAGTGTTTTATTTATCCTTATGAATATTTATAAGCGAATCAGACAAATGTTTTAAGAAATGTTGTTTTAGAGAAGAGGATATATCATATATGTTGTATATATTTGTTGAAAATTATTTATTGATTTTGTTTAGTGACAAAAGTAAATAGAATATAGATTCTTAATTATTTTGCTTATATTTATAAATTAATTTGTAAATTAATATATTATAAAAATATTTCACAAAATACATTGTAAGAGGAATAAAGAGATACATCATACATTGTTAAAAATCATTCCAAAAGAATACAAATATCGGAATTGGACGAATATAGAATTCAACTTTTACAAAAATAAAGAAAGAAAGGAATAATCGATTCTCTCTCGAGTCAAAGAATGAATAAAAACTTGACCAAAAATTTGCTTTTATAATAAAATCTCAACTTCTCACAAATAAAATCCAAATAATACAATCCTTATGAAAAATTCCTCCCCAAAAAACATCGTTCAATTAATTAATCAACCCGAAAATGATCGTTTCGATCGAAAGCCCGATTCATCCCGTCATAAACCGAATCAAAGATACTTCAAACGAATTTCCCTGCCCTCGAAACTTCCCCACGCACGAAGGATCGAGGATACAAGAGCCATCATCTATCGAGCTCGCTCCAATCCCCGCCAGAATCCGTTCATTATGTCTCGTCGCAGGTGAGGGGTGAAAAGGGAAGAGAAGAGGAGAGGAAAGATACGACGGAAAGAGAAAACGAAATTGTCGGTGTGCAACCCTTTTTCCATGTATTGACAGCCGAATACCCGCGGAATTGAAATTGGCCGAGGGCGCTTGATTAGCCTCTTTGTTTAACCGACCGCTTTGTTCAATAGCTATGCGGAGGAACATCTCTCAACGCTCACCAATTTGCATTTGCAGTGAATTTCGAGTTTGGTGGTACAGTAAAATATAGTTAATTTATAATTTCGCGAAAGATGTCGAGTGGACTGAGTGGGTGAAGTTTGCATTTGATTGTATTTGGTTTCTTTTTTCTATTTTTATATGAATTTTAATAACTTACAATTTTTATATTTGAGACAATAAAAATGAAATGAAATTCGATTAGGGTAATATTATTATATCTTAAGAAAATGATGCGAATTTTGCTAATTCGACTAAATATATATTGGCCAAAATTTAAATTCTTCTCAAAAGTCATCACTTGAAATAATCCAGAAAATTGTAACCAATCGATAGCTTTCAGTAGAAATATTTCAGCATTGTACTAATTAATTTTCAGAAAATTTTAAAGGCAAATATACATTGCCTAGCAATTATAAATCCATATGGATCCAAGAAACGTATATAATTATCAGAAAAACGAAATAAATTATTCTAATTGTGCCTTTATTTAAAAAAAATACGAAAATTCTATAAGATTCATATTATTTACACGTAATAAATGCTACTTCAACTTGCACACGAGTGTGTCTTCACTACTCCCAAAACGAAATCATCAATTATACATCCTTTAAAAGAACAATCGATTATGGAATCAAGTTTTTCCAGATCGCGAGCAATCGTTGTTAATTCGTCTCGACAAAGCTCGTGAACACCAGTGTTGAAGCAGAATTTCGCAACCGTGTCGATGTAATCCAATGCAGATTTGTCTTGGAACGTGACATCGATCAAAGGGCTCGAAAACTCGCGCGAGCCATGGGAATCTGTGATGGAAACAATTGAAGCCGAGCAGTGGGGGAAAGGGAGGAAGGGGGGAGAG
>NW_006263408.1:820639-825166 GCF_000469605.1 Apis dorsata
TAGGCTGGCTTGGAAGGCAACAGCGTAAGAAGCGTTTTTTTCCCCCCTCGGCCGAGAATAATACAGATCGTGAAAACATTTGTTACACGATCTACCTAACCAATCAGCCAGACGTCCAACCCATTCTCCGCGATGCGTGTCTAACCCATAGAATATAATTTAATACATTTATATAACTGACGGGTTATCACTCTCCCTGGCGTGTCTGACACTTCTTACCTGGCCTGTATTCCAGGGATTACGGCCGATTCGCATTGGCTCGCCGCCATTTTCTCGCGGTCGTTTCTTCCTTCCTTTATTTATTATATACGTTAAAATTTTTTATCCATCTTCGTTCTATATATATATATATATATATATATTCGTACGTGTCGATATTTGTTAATTTTTTTTCTTTTAAATTTTTTCAATTAAATTTTATTCTTGATTTTTATTTTATTATTATTTTATTATTTATTATTATATACGTTTATTCTTGATCGTGGACAAACATTGATGAATATTACATATCAATAAATATACGCGTTGATTTATTTTCGATAAAGAGAAAGAATTGAAAATATCGGTGAGGATATTATTGCCAGTGTTATCGACTGTCAACGAGTTTGTTTCGAATAACAGTGTACGCGTTAAGACTTTACCCAGAGAAAGCTTATTAATAGATTGATATAAGCTGGTTGAATAGCATCAGGCCAGCATCGACGCATTCGACATTATTACGTACATTCTAATAGAAATGTGTCCACTTAGCGACAACGGCACAACATCGACACTCCTGTGTACCGCTTCAATAGCAACCTAAATATTTTGCCTATCAAAGCATGATCGACTGCTCCTTGCACGGTGACAACGAGTGTTTGTTCACTTTATTTCATGATGAAATATAGTATGGTGATGTCTTGCTACGTGTATAGACAACTGAAAGTTGCTGTGCTCGTGCTGTTAAATGGATGATAGTTGTTAATATTGGCGATACTGGTCGGATATTCAGACGTTTGTGCTCGTTACACGACGAGTTTTCAAGTGTTGATAAAAATTATTAGTTATTATTAATCCAAGACAACGAACTCGAAACGTATATCGTATTTACATTATTTGTCATTATTTTAAAACAAAAATTTCAAAATTTTCTAACGTCGAAACATTTATAATATTCAGATATTTTTTCATTTTTTGATGAAGTGTTAATAAATTTTTCACAGAGAATTGTCATTCAATTTCAATGAATTTTCGTTTTCTTAAATATAATTTTCTAATGATTGGATAAAACAAAATTTTAAATTGAAAAATATTTAGTGAAATTGTATCAAAAATTGAAAATTTTATTTCTTGAAAGAGATTTTTCCTCGACGAGAAAGTTATTCTATTACGTTTAATATATGTAAAACAAAGTTTCATTAAAATCAAAATTTCGAATTAAAGTGAATTTCTATGTAAAATATTCAAATACACTTATTATTACTTCAAAACGCAGATGCACGAACCATCACCCAAACTTCAATCACAATCTCGATCGCCATTTTCCATAAATATCAACAGACCGTGACCCTAGCATATAATAAAAGAAATGAACAATCGGAGCTCAGCCGATAAGCAGAACATAGAAGGAAACTCGAATCGACCATCATCTAAGATGGTAGTCGAGCAAATGTTCGTTAATGACATCCATCGAGACACCGAGAGAAGTGGCGGAGACACTTTTTTGCGAAACGTGATCGATCCACTTACTTTCGCCAATATTTTTCTCGGCCCCGTCTCGTTAGAAGAACGCTCCTAACCGGGAAGGGAACCCGTTTCGCATTCAAGGGACGAGACACGGTGACACGGTGTCGGTCGGTAATTATCGAAAAATGGAAAGAGAAAAGGAGATACACGGAAAGGAGAGGGACACACGGTGTCGTTAATTAAACCGCCGAGAAAAGCCATCGGAAGGCATCGAACGCGGTTGCACAATACACCAGAAGCGCTCGCGATATCCATCAATGCTGCGTTGTTTGGGATCACGATAATGCAACGGACCACCGAGCCGAAGGAGAGAGAGTTTCTTCTCGAGCGCGAGAGAGGGTGGGGAAGGAAGAGGGAGAGCACGCGGGATGGAAACGCGCATTAATCAATCTCCGCACGTGGAAACCCGCGCTTGTCTGATGAAGTGTCTCTCGCTTACAGAAACGATAAGCTTTGCGAATTGCGGTTTTTCTAGCGGCGTGACTCGCGCGCACGTGTGACTCGTTAGAGACGAGTTTCTGTTGGTTTTGCTTTTTCCAGTTCGTGAAAGGAATAGGAAAGAATGACATTTTTTTTTTTTGGATTTTATGAGAGAAGATTTTTTTTGGAAACGTTTGATGACGTTTGATTACTTCTTCCTTTCTTGATCACATCAATTTAGATTTTACGAGAGAGGTAGGAATGATGTTTGAAGATGTTTGAAACTTTCGATGACGTTTGATTACTTCTTCCTTTCTTGATCACATCAATTTGGAGTTTACGAGAGAGGTAGAAATGATGTTTAAACGTGTTTGAGGATGTTTGAAGCTTTCGATGACGGTTGATTACTTCTTCCTTTCTTGATCACAGCAATTTAGATTTTACGAGAGAGGTAGGAAGGATGTTTGAACGTGTTTGAAGATGTTTGAAGCTTTCGATGGCGTTTAATTATTGCTTCCTTTCTTGATCACATTAATTTAGATTTTACGAGAGAGGTAGGAAGGATGTTTGAACGTGTTTGAAGATGTTTGAAGCTTTCGATGGCGTTTAATTATTGCTTCCTTTCTTGATCACATTAATTTAGATTTTACGAGAGAGGTAGGAAGGATGTTTGAACGTGTTTGAAGATGTTTGAAGCTTTCGATGGCGTTTAATTATTGCTTCCTTTCTTGATCACATTAATTTAGATTTTACGAGAGAGGTAGGAAGGATGTTTGAACGTGTTTGAAGATGTTTGAAGCTTTCGATGGCGTTTAATTATTGCTTCCTTTCTTGATCACATTAATTTAGATTTTACGAGAGAGGTAGGAAGGATGTTTGAACGTGTTTGAAGATGTTTGAAACTTTCGATGACGTTTAATTATTTCTTCCTTTCTTGATCACATTAATTTAGATTTTACGAGAGAGGTAGGAATGATGTTTGAACATGTTTGAAGATGTTTGAAATTTAGTAAAACTTTTTATAAATGACTTTTCAATAAAGATAACAGATTGCTTCGTCAACTTGGTTGAAATTAAAATTTCTGTTTTCGATTACGCTGGTTTTCCAAAATTGTAAATAAGATCTCTGAAAAGAGGATCAAAATTATTGTTCCATAAATTTTCTCTCTCTTCATTGCACTCTTTTTTTTTTTAAAATCTTGGAAGAAGAAAGGACGGGACTTTCCCTCGACCCCTGCAGCGTGGAAACCAAGCTGACTTTGCCCATTGGTGGTCGTCCCTAACATGAAATATCGGTCGGTTGTCGCCGATATCTACCGTTGTAATCTGAGCGGAAACAAATCCTTGGAATGCACCGCGCAGATCGGATTGAGTCGTCGTCGCACGATTGCGATTGCGCTCCAAGTCCACTCGTCGCGGATCGAACACGCCGCGCTCGTCGGTCTGTTGCGTTCGAAGGCATTGTCCCGTCGACGAAAGATTGTGTTCAATCGAGATAAAAGATCAATTTTAGATACAAATATCACAGTGATGTATGTAAAGTTGTCGTTATAAGTTTCCTTTAACTCTAACTCTTTTGTTACCAAAGTTTTATATAAGGTATTTTATAGATAAGTAAGATATTTCATTAGGTAATTTCATTAGGTAGGTTCAAAGGTAATTTTAAAAATATGGAAGTAAACATGAAATATTCGGTGTTACAATTTACAGGCTATTTTTAAATTCAAAGAAAAAAGTCGCATAACGTTTGAAGTTGTCGATATTTTTTTAAGAATTTAATTTTAATTTAAATTTGTTTATTTATACGTATTATTATATTATTATATATTTTTTCTTCTTTACAAAATACTACAAAATACTTTTCTTCCTCAGTTTTAATTTTAAAAATCCAAGTTTAATATTATCTATAATAATGTTTATTTGTACAATTCGAATAATTAATTATTAGAATTAAGAATTACAAAAAAAAAATTTAAGTTTTCAACAATTATCATATTTTAAATGATATATTATAAATTCTTAACAAACCTTCACAATCAGCACGCTTTTTCACGTCTGTGTAACAACTCCTCGAATAAATGATATTTTATTATCCCACTCAAAGATCAAGATTGGTCGATACCAACCCTGAAAAACTCTTTTCATACCACCACCGCGTAGCACCTATTATTGCAATATTCTCGACTGGCCAACCACGTCAATTTGCGGTCGCGCGATTAATTCGTCGTTCCTTAAAAATGTCTCGAAGCAACATTGTAACGACGACGTTGCGGCGCCGATCCCGCAAAAATCTCTTCAACACCATTACGCGGTGCACGTGACTCGCGCGATTGCATTAGGCAACGACGAAGGGGGGAAAGAGAGAGGGGCGATCTCGCTTCA